>NW_021282266.1:0-1040 GCF_002162155.2 Triticum dicoccoides
CGCATCATTGCTACTAACATTTTTCAACACAATATTCTCTAGGAACATATCAAAATAAACATATGAAAGCAACAACGCAAGCTATTGATCTACAACATAATTTGCAAAATACTACCAGGACTAAGTTCATGATAAATTTAAGTTCAATTAATCATATTACTTAAGAACTCCCACTTAGACAGACATCTCTCTAGTCATCTAAGTGATCACGTGATCCATATCAACTAAACCATGTCCGATCATCACGTGAGATGGAGTAGTTTCAATGGTGAACATCACTATGTTGATCATATCTACTATATGATTCACGCTCGACCTTTCGGTCTCCGTGTCCCGAGGCCATATCTGTATATGCTAGGCTCGTCAAGTTTAACCTGAGTATTCTGCGTGTGCAAAAACTGGCTTGCACCCGTTGTAGATGGACGTAGAGCTTATCACACCCGATCATCACGTGGTGTCTGGGCACGACGAACTTTGGCAACGGTGCATTCTCAGGGAGAACACTTCTTGATAATTTAGTGAGAGATCATCTTATAATGCTACCGTCAATCAAAGCAAGATAAGATGCATAAAAGATAAACATCACATGCAATCAATATAAGTGATATGATATGGCCATCATGATCTTGTGCCTGTGATCTCCATCTCCGAAGCACCGTCATGATCACCATCGTCACCGGCGCGACACCTTGATCTCCATCGTAGCATCGTTGTCGTCTCGCCAATCTTATGCTTCCACGACTATCACTACCGTTTAGTAATAAAGTAAAGCATTACATCGCGATTGCATTGCATACAATAAAGCGACAACCATATGGCTCCAGCCAGTTGCCGATAACTCGGTTACAAAACATGATCATCTCATACAATAAAATTCAGCATCATGCCTTGACCATATCACATCACAACATGCCCTGCAAAAACAAGTTAGACGTCCTCTACTTTGTTGTTGCATGTTTTACGTGGCTGCTACGGGCTTAAGTAAGAACCAATCTCACCTACGCATCAAAACCACAACGATAGTTTGTCAAATAGACTCC
>NW_021282267.1:0-902 GCF_002162155.2 Triticum dicoccoides
CCTTCTTGTGTTTAATGACATAAGGGAAAGTCTTAATGAATTCAACCCATTTAGCATGTCTACGATTCAGTTTAGCTTGACTTTTAATATGTTTCAAAGATTCATGATCAGAATGTATAACAAATTCTTTGGGCCATAAATAATGTTGCCATGTTTCTAAAGTCCGAACAAGAGCATATAATTCTTTATCATAAGTAGAATAATTCAGACTAGGCCCACTCAATTTTTCAGAAAAGTATGCAACAGGTTTGCCATCTTGTAATAACACACCTCCTAATCCAATTCCACTAGCATCACATTCAAGCTCAAAAGTCTTATTAAAATCAGGAAGTTGGAGTAAAGGAGCATGTGTCAACTTATCTTTCAATACCGTGAAGGCTTCTTCCTGTGCAGTACCCCAAAGAAAAGGCACATCTTTCTTTGTAAGATCATTGAGAGGTGCAGCAATGGTGCTTAAATCTCTCACAAAACGCCTATAGAATCGAGCGAGGCCAAGAAAACTCCTCACTTGTGTGACCGTTTTGGGCTGCGGCCAACTCTCAATAGCTTCAATCTTGGCTTTATCAACTTCAATTCCCTGTGGAGTAACAACATAGCCAAGAAAAGATACTCGGTCGGTGCAAAAGGTGCACTTCCCAAGGTTACCAAACAAACGTGCATCACGTAGAGCAATAAAAATAGCACGTAAATGTTCCAAATGTTCTTCCAAAGATCTGCTATAAATCAATATGTCATCAAAGTAAACTACCACAAATCGTCCAATGAAAGCACGTAAAACTTCGTTCATTAATCTCATGAAAGTACTAGGTGCATTAGTTAACCCAAAAGGCATGACTAACCACTCATATAATCCAAACTTAGTTTTAAATGCTGTTTTCCATTCATCTCCCAATTTCATACGA
>NW_021282268.1:0-2636 GCF_002162155.2 Triticum dicoccoides
GAACTACGCTGAGCCAAGCGCGCGTAACAATCCTAACAACATGTACATAAGTACTCCCTCCGTCCCAAAATTATTGTCTTAGATTTGTCTATCCAAATCTTTGGCACCGGCTATGGAATGCCCGTTCATACACAACTACACAAGGATATATATGTATACGGAGGCGCTTCATGCGTAAGGCTCGATGCTCGCAACCGGCTGCAGTGCCTTTTGGTGTGACTCATGTGCCGGCATCCCCGGCGGTTGTTAGAACTGGCACCTTGCCGTAGATCAGATCGCCGTTGTACGCGGACAGCAAAGAGCCCACCTACTCAACTAGCTAAGCAGATAAGCACGTACAAAAAAAAATTACGAAAATAATAGGGAGTGCAATGAACACTAGGTTTTGGAAGGATAGCTAGATTCGCAATGTTGCTCTCTTTTAAAAATTTCCTAGTTTTTAGGGTGTTAATGTTAGTTTCAATATTACAGGGCTAAGGTTTTCTTTTGTAACGGAGGCCAAATACTTGCCTCATCCATTAAATAAGCAGAAGAGAGTTAGCTAGTTAATTTGTGGAAAACTGGGCGAAAACAATCACCAACCGTTGAGCGGCACATACAGGATACCACACATGCCACTCCGAAGAGGGCCTCGTCGATACTATACAACGACGTCATCGTCGTCATCACTTCTTCCATAGAGGCGTCATCGCCATCACAAAATCTGAGAAACGACTCCAACTTCGCCAAAGACAATCGTGGAACCAACCGACACTGAAAAGGCCGTGTGGGGTCACATGAAGATCTGCGCGCGAGACCTCAACCACCGTGATGAGAAAGTGCAGCTCGGGCATCGATGGAGAGCTACGGAGGAGAACCAGGCAACAAGGATGCACTACTAGGGAAAAGCCTAGCAGCAGCGCGGATTTTAGGCCTATCAGTAGCGCGGGCAGGAGCGCTACTGCTAAGGCGCTACAGCTAATGCTTAGCAATAGCGCGCCTAGACCCACGCTACTGATAAATTGACTTAGTAGTAGCGCTTCTTCAGAACCGCGCTACTGGTAATTAGTAGTAGCGCTTCTCCTTTCCCGCGCTACTACTATTATTTAGTATTTTGTTTCTTTTTTATTTCATGTTGTATTCATACACCTTTACACAAGTTTTCATACAATAGGAATTTAGAGATTATTTTTACATCATAATGAGTTATTACATCACGGGGGGAAAGAACCGCGGATTAGTTTCAAGTGGATGTCCATCCACTTGAAACTAATCCGCGGTTCTTTCATCCAATGATATAATAATATCATCATCATCATCATCATATCATTAACAACTTATCATCATAATACATCATTGTCATATAACACCTCCTCGAGATCATCGTTTTCATCATTGACATCACGTAACACCTCCTCAAGATCATCATTATCAACTCTAACACATTACCACATAATAAACATATTGTACCTCATAGGACCTATTACATTCGATTAAGACCTACTACATTTTCTAAGGTAAAATAGCAAAAAACAAGATAGCCCCTGACTCTCCATTATGGAGAATGGAGATTAGCCTGTCTCCAATTCTTTCCTTTCGCTGAATGTTACTTCCAAGAACCTCCTTGCGAATGTCCATACATTTCTTCCATTCTTTGATGAACATGTGTTCACGGGTTTTAGAAATCCGATATGCACAGGCGAGCTCCGTAGATTTACCTGGCAGTATGTTCAGAACTGAGAGGCGACCATGCAGAGACATCAGATGAGGCACACAATCCATCGGGAGTTTCTGTTGAAAAACATAATAATAACTTCGTAGTTAGCAATGATGTACTAGTTTTAGAAGTATGCAAAAGATGCACGGATGTCGTAATAGTAAAAAATCTTACCAGGGTATCTCCAGAGAAGTTACCGTGGTTCAACACATGCACTAGTGGCACGTATTCACCATAATTTGGAGGAGTTCGATAATAGTTATTGTAATTCTCAAGAAGAGTACAAAATGCGATCAGATAATTTTTCTCCTTATACGTTAACTCGGTGCCATCGGTGTAGTGGGTTTTATCTATCATCTTCCGCACAGTCTTTGAAGAATCAAAATAAGCTGTCAATGGAAATAAGCTATCAACTATTTTGAAATAAACACTATAAATTAGTTAAGAACTATGTTTGAGAAACTCACATAGCGGTACAATCGTAAACGTACCAACAAAGACCCAAATGTCCATATTGTCTTGCTCGATGTCAGGATCACCAAGATCCATGGTGACAATCATACCCTCATAAAAACCATACATTTTGCAAAGTGCTTCCCAATTTTGGCAACCAAAATGGGTTACGCTCTGAGCATTGCACAGATTTACTTCAAAATCCATATCATGATGGGTCCTTAGGTGTATTTTCTTTGTTTCGAAATTTCCATGGTCTTCAAAACCCATCCTCTCCAAGACATAGCGTCTTGCATGGCATGGGATAAGCTAGTCGAATTGTAAAATATGAAAATTAGACGTTGAAATAGTTGAAGTCATGCTTAATTACGAAAAAACACTTGTCGTTGTTGCGTACCGTTTCACAATCGAAGGTCTCCTCGAGCTTAATGCTGAAGCGCCGATCTTCGTCCAGCCGAACGAACCTGTCGCACATACCTCGATCGTC
>NW_021282269.1:0-955 GCF_002162155.2 Triticum dicoccoides
CAACTATGGAAATCGCTCCGGGACCCGAAAACGATGAGTAATAGTCCACGAAACGGGTCAGAATTGGACAAAACTGTGAGTGTTGACAACTGACACATAAACGCACCCCGGGGTTTATCAAACGTGGAAATCGCTTTGGGTCCCCAAAACGGCGAGTAATAGTCCACGAAACGGACAAGAATCGGCCAAATATGTGAGTGTTGATGATCGACACGTAAACGCACCCTGAGGTTCGTCAATCGTGGAAATGACTCCGGGACCCCAAAACAGAGTAATAGTCCAAGAAACGGGCCAGAATCAGCCCGAACTATGATTGTTGATGACCGACACGTAAGCGCACCTTGGAGTTCGACAACCATGGAAATCGCTTTGGGGCCCAAAAACGGTGAGTAATAGACCATGAATCGGGCCAGAATCGGCCACAACTGCAAGTGTTGATGACCAACACGTAAGCACACCTTGGGGTTCAACAACTATGAAAATCGCTTCGGGACCCCAAAACATTGAGTAATAGTCCACGAAACGGGTCAGAATTGGACAAAACTGTGAGAGTTGAAGACCAACACATAAACGCATCCCGGGGTTCATCAATCGTGGAAATCGCTCTGGGTCCCCAAAACGGCGAGTAATAGTCCACGAAACGGACAAGAATCGGCCAAATATGTGAGTGTTGATGATCGACACGTAAACGCACCCCGAGGTTCGTCAATCGTGGAAATGACTCCAGGACCCCAAAAAGAGTAATAGTCCAAGAAACGGGCCAGAATCAGCCCGAACTATGATTGTTGATGACCGACACATAAGCGCACCTTGGAGTTCGACAACCATGGAAATCGCTTTTGGGCCCAAAAACGGTGAGTAAGAGTCCATGAAACGGGCCAGAATCAGCCAAAACTGCAAGTGTTGATGACCAACACGTAAGCACACCTTGGGGTTCAACAACTATGAAAATCGC
>NW_021282270.1:0-1412 GCF_002162155.2 Triticum dicoccoides
TTTATGACATGGTATAAAGTGTGCCATTTTCGAGAATCTATCCACGACAACAAATATGCTATCCCTCCCCTTCTTTGTTCGAGGTAAACCTAAAACAAAGTCCATAGATATATCCTCCCAAGGAACACTAGGTACAGGCAAAGGCATATATAAACCATGAGGATTGAGTCGTGACTTAGCTTTTTGACATGTAGTGCATCGAGCAATAAAACGCTCAACATCCCGTCTCATCTTTGGCCAAAAGAAATGTGTAGCAAGTACGTCCTCCGTCTTCTTCACGCCAAAGTGTCCCATTAATCCTCCTCCATGCGCCTCCTGCAACAACAAAAGACGAACGAAGCTAGCTGGAATGCATAGCTTGTTAGCACGAAACACAAATCCATCGTTAACGACAAACTTGTTCCACATTCTTCCTTCTTTACAATTCTGCATTACATCTTTAAAATTAGCATCATGCACATATTGATCTTTGATGGTCTCCAAACCAAATATTTTGAAGTCAAGTTGTGAAAGCATAGTATAGCGGCGAGACAATGCATCAGCAATAACATTTTCTTTTCCCTTCTTGTGGTTAATGACATAAGGAAAAGTCTCAATGAATCCAACCCATTTAGCATGTCTACGATTCAGTTTAGCTTGACTTTTAATATGTTTCCAAGATTCATGATCAGAATGTATAAAAAAATTCTTTGGGCCATAAATAATGTTGCCATGTTTCTAAAGTCCGAACATAATTTTTTCCTTGTCTTAAATGCTGCAATTTTTGAAGCAATTCACGTTGATAATATGGTGGAACCCAACGCGTACGCATAGCGGTTTTCAAAGCAGCCCAAGTAGTTGGAATAGGATATAATCTACAATGTTCAGACCACCAGACACATGCAAAACTAGTGAAAGCACAAACAGCAGCAGCAACCCGTCTCTCCTCGGGATATTGTAAACATGTAAAACGTTGTTCAGTTTCTAACTCCCAAGTATGATATATATCAGGAACATATCTACCCTCAAATGGTGGAATATTCAATTTCAGTTTAGGAATATGGACATCATCTCGTACCTGAGGTGGTGGTGCAGGCCTACCATTACGAATATATACCTGAGGTCGACCTGCTGGTGGTGGTGCTGGTGGCTGCTCGTAGATCTGATTTTGATCAACCTCATCCTCATAATCGCCCGCATACTCATCATCCTCCTAGGTACCAGCAACAGCAGTAGCAGGAGCCACAGAAGTATCAACAGCAGCACCAACAGTTTGGCCAAACGCAAGAGGAACACGGCTCGCTCGGCGAAGGTCTATTTCGCGACGTGGAGGTAGTCGTTGTTGTTGTTGTTGGAGAGGTGCGTTAGGTGCAGCGGGTGGTGGTGGTGGAAGACGCGCGAGCAATTCATTAAATCTGTTATCGAGCTTTGTT
>NW_021282271.1:0-1335 GCF_002162155.2 Triticum dicoccoides
AAACATATGAGATGTTTTGAGGGCTGAAATTGGGATTTCAGGCTCGTGCCCATGTCAAGAGGTATAAGACCTCCGATGACTTTCTTAACCTGCAAACTAAGGAGAAAAGCTCAATTGTTGAGCTTGTGCTCAGATTGTCTGAGTACAACAATCATTTGAATCGAGTGGGAGTTGATCTTCCAGATAAGACAATGATGGTTCTCCAAAGTCATTGCCACCAAGCTGTTAGAGCTTCGTGATGAACTATAACATATCAGGGATAGATATGATGATCCTTGAGGTATTCGCGATGTTTGACACCGCGAAAGTAGAAATCAAGAAGGAGCATCAATTGTTGATGGTTGGTGAAACCACTAGTTTCAAGAAGGGCAAGGGCAAGAAGGGATACTTCATGAAACGACAAATCAGCTGCTGCTCTAGTGAAGAAACCCAAGGTAAAACCCAAACCCGAGACTAAGTGCTTTTGTAATAAGGGGAACAACCACTAGAGCAGCATTACCCTAGATACTTGGTAGATAAGAAGGCTGGCAAGGTCGATAGAAGTATATTGGATATACATTGTGTTAATGTGTACTTTGCTAGTACTCCTAGTAGCACCAGGGTATTAGATACCGGTTCGGTTGCTAAGTGTTAGTAACTCGAAACGAAAGGCTACGGAATAAACGGAGACTAGCTAAAGGTGAGCTGACGATATGTGTTGGAAGTTTTTCCAAGCTTGATATGATCAAGCATCGCACGCTCCCTCTACCAAAGAGATTGGTGTTAAACCTAAATAATTGTTATTTGGTGTTTGCGTTGAGCATAGACATGATTGGATTACGTCTATCGCAATATGGTTATTAATTTAAGGAGAATAATGGTTACTCTGTTTATTTGAATAATACCTTCAATGGTCTTACACCTAAAATGAATGGTTTATTAAATCTCGATCGTAGTGATACACATGTTCATGCCAAAAGATAGTAATGATAGTACCACCTACTTGTGGCACTGCCACGTAAGTCATATCGGTATAAAACGCATGAAGAAGCTCCATATTGATGGATCTTTGGACTCACTCGTTTTTGAAAAGTTTGAGACATGCGAACCATGTCTATTGGTGTATATGCATGAAGAAACTCCATGCAAATGGACCGTTTTGACTCACTTGATTTTGAATCACTTGGGACATGCAAATCATACCACACGGGCAAGATGACTGAAAAGCCTCGTTTTCAGTAAGATGGAACAAGATAGCAACTTGTTGGAAGTAATACATTTTGATGTGTACAGTCCAATGAGTGCTGAGGCATGTAGTGGATATTGTTATGTTCTTACTTCACAGATAATTTGAGT
>NW_021282272.1:0-832 GCF_002162155.2 Triticum dicoccoides
CCTCCCGATCCAATCGGGAGGGAGGGGGGAGAGTGGATGCGAGTGGGGGCGTGCCTAGGGTTTCGGGGTCTCACCAGGGGGGGATAAGGAGAGAGGGGGTGGGCCGGCTGGGCTTGGGGGTTGGCCCAGTTGGGCCACGGCCTAGAGGGGGGTTTCTCCTTTTTTTTCTGTTAGTTTTAGGTTTTAGTTTTTTTCTGTTTTTGTAGTTTCTTTTCTTTTTATTTATTTTCTTTCCTGTTTTAAATCATTTTAAATTATCTAGGCACTTTATAAAAATGTGTTTATTACACCATATTTACTTAAGCAAAATATGGCACCGCCCGAACATTTTTGTTTTAACTTTTTAAAAACTTTTGTTGTTTGCCATTAATTTAAATTTGAATTTTGAAACGGTTTCGAATTTAACGCGAGATTTAAACAACAGTAACCGTGGTGACGTGGCATCGTTAACGTGGGATTACTGTAGCATGATTATCCGGGCGTCACAGCTAACTATCCTTGGTAATTACCAAGTTTTAATATTAGAAATTTGCAATATTTGAAGAGATGTGTGCTAACTATCCTTGGTTCTTATCAAGTTTTAATATTTGAAATTTGCAATATTTGAAGAGATGTGTGCTACCTATCCTTGGTTCTTATCAGGTTTTAATATTTGAAATTTGCTATATTTGAAGAGATGTGTGCTAACTATCCTTGGTAATTATCAAGTTTTAATATTTGAAATTTGCAATATTCGAAGAGATGTATGCTACCTATCCTTGGTTCTTATCAAGTTTTAATATTTGAAATTTGCAATATTTGAAGAGATGTGTGCTAACTATCCTTGGTTCTT
>NW_021282272.1:5367-9614 GCF_002162155.2 Triticum dicoccoides
TCTTATCAAGTTTTAATATTTGAAATTTACAATATTTGAAGAGATGTGTGCTAACTATCCTTGGTTCTTATCAAGTTCTAATATTTGAAATTTGCAATATTTGAAGAGATGTGTGCTAACTATCCTTGGTTCTTATCAAGTTTTAATATTTGAAATTTGCTATATTTGAAGAGATGTGTGCTAACTATCCTTGGTTCTTATCAAGTTTTAATATTTTAAATTTTCAATATTTGAGGAGATGTGTGCTAACTATCCTTGGTTCTTATCAAGTTTTAATATTTGAAATTTGCTATGTTTGAAGAGATGTGTGCTAACTATCCTTGGTTCTTATCAAGTTTTAATATTTGAAATTTTCAATATTTGAGCAGATGTGTGCTAACTATCCTTGGTGCTTATCATGTTTTAATATTTGAAATTTGCAATATTTGAAGAGATGCGTGCTAACTATCCTTGGTTCTTATCAAGTTTTAATATTTGAAATTTTCTATATTTGTAGAGATGTGTGCTAACTATCCCTGGTTCTTATCAAGTTTTAATATTTGAAATTTGCAATATTCGAAGAGATGTGTGCTACCTATCCTTGGTTCTTATCACGTTTTAATATTTGAAATTTGCAATATTTGAAGAGATGTGTGCTAACTATCCTTGGTTCTTATCAAGTTTTAATATTTGAAATTTGCTATATTTGAAGAGATGTGTGCTAACTATCCTTGGTGCTTATCAAGTTTTAATATTTGAAATGTCCAATATTTGAAGAGATGTGTGCTAACTATCCTTGGTTCTTATCAAATTCTAATATTTGAAATTTGCAATATTTCAAGAGATGTGTGCTAACTATCATTGGTTCTTATCAAGTTTTAATATTTGAAATTTGCTATATTTGAAGAGATGTGTGGTAACTATCCTTGGTTCTTATCAAGTTTTAATATTTGAAATTTGCAATATTTGAGGAGATGTGTGCTAACTATCCTTGGTTCTTATCAAGTTTTAATATTTGAAATTTGCTATTTTTGAAGAGATGTGTGCTAACTATCCTTGGTTCTTATCAAGTTTTAATATTTGAAATTTTCAATATTTGAGGAGATGTGTGCTAACTATCCTTGGTGCTTATCAAGTTTTAATATTTGAAATTTGCAATATTTGAAGAGATGTGTGCTAACTATCCTTGGTTCTTATCAAGTTTTAATATTTGAAATTTGCAATATTTGAAGAGATGTGTGCTAACTATCCTTGGTTCTTATCAAGTTTTAGTATTTGAAATTTGCTATATTTGAAGAGATATGTGCTAACTATCCTTGGTTCTTATCAAGTTTTAATATTTGAAATTTGCAATATTTGAAGAGATGTGTGCTAACTATCCTTGGTTCTTATCAAGTTTTAATATTTGAAATTTGCAATATTTGAGGAGATGTGTGCTAACTATCCTTGGTTCTTCTCAAGTTTTAATATTTGAAATTTGCTATATTTGAAGAGATGTGTGCTAACTATCCTTGTATGACGCCCCCGATTCAATCGTACACTAATCATACACGCAAACGTGTACGATCAAGATCAGGGACTCACAGGAAGATATCACAACACAACTCTACAAATAAAATGAGTCATACAAGCATCATATTACAAGCCAGGGGCCTCGAGGACTCGAATACAAGAGCTCGATCATAGACGAGTCAGCGGAAGCGACAATATCTGAGTACAGACATAAGTTAAACAAGATTGCCTTAAGAAGGCTAGCACAAACTGGGATACAGATCGAAAGAGGCGCAGGCCTCCTGCCTGGGATCCTCCTAAACTACTCCTGGTCGTCGTCAGCGGGCTGCACATAGTAGTAGGCACCTCCAACGTAGTAGTTGTCGTCAACGGTGGCGTCTGGCTCCTGGACTCCAGCATCTGGGTGCGACAACCAGAAAGAAAGGAAAGGGGGAAAAAGGGGGGAGAAAGCAACCGTGAGTACTCATCCAAAGTACTCGCAAGCAAGGAACTACACTACATATGCATGGGTATATGTGTAAGTAGGCCATATCAGTGGACTGAACTGCAGAATGCCAGAATAAGAGGGGGATAGCTAGTCTTATCGAAGACTACGCTTCTGGTCACCGTCATCTTGCAACAGGTAGAAGAGAGCAGTATGAAGTCCTCCAAGTAGCATCGCCAAGTAGCATCTCCAAGTAGCATCTCCAGTAGAATCGCATAGCATAATCCTACCCGGCGATCCCCTCCTCGTATCCCTGAGAGAGAGCGACCACCGGTTGTATCTGGCACTTGGAAGGGTGTGTTTTATTAAGTATCCGGTTCTAGTTGTCACAAGGTCAAGGTACAACTCCAAGTCGTCCTGTTACCGAAGATCACGGCTATTCGAATAGATTAACTTCCCTGCAGGGGTGCACCAACTTACCCAACACGCTTGATCCCATTTGGTCGGACACACTTTCCTGGGTCATGCCCGGCCTCGGAAGATCAACACGTCGCAGCCCCACCTAGGCAAAACAGAGAGGCCAGCACGCCGGTCTAAACCTAAGCGCGCAGGGGTCTGGGCCCATCGCCCTGAGCACACCTGCACGTTGCGTGGGCGGCCGGAAGCAGACCTAGCCTAGTGGCGTTCCAGTCCAATCCGGCGCGCGCCGCTCCGTCGCTGACGTCTGAAGTGCTTCGGCTGATACCACGACGCCGGGATACCCATAACTACTCCCACGTAGATGGTTAGTGCGTATAGGCTCGTAGCCAACTCAGATCAAATACCAAGATCTCGTTAAGCGTGTTAAATATCCGCGAACGCCGAACAGGGCCAGGCCCACCTCTCTCCTAGGCGGTCTCAACCTGCCCTGTCGCTCTGCCACAAAGATCCACACAGAGGGCCGTCGGGACAAAGGTCCTTTCAGCCCCCAATCCGTGAATCACTCGCGGGTACTCTTCGAGCGGACCCGACTTTAGTCACCATCTGTAGTATGTATATATGTATAGTATATACCGTGATCACCTCCCGAGTGATCACGGCCCAATAGTATAGCAAGGCAGACTGACAAGAATGTAGGGCCAATGATGATAAACTAGCATCCTATACTGAGCATTTAGGATTGCGGGTAAGGTATCAATGACTGTAGCAACAATGATAGGCTATGCAACAGAATAGGAGTAACCGAACAGTAACATGCTACACTACTCTAATGCAAGCAGTATAGAGAAGAATAGGCGATATCTGGTGATCAAGGGGGGGGGCTTGCCTGGTTGCTCTGGCAAGAGAGAGGGGTCGTCAACTCCGTAGTCGTACTGGGTAGCAGCGGCGTCGGTCTCGGTGTCTAGAGGAAGAAGAGGGGGGAAGAAACAATAAATACCATGTAAACAGATGCATATCGATGCATGACAAGACAAGTAACGATGCTAGGCGTGCCCTAGCGTGGTATGAGGTGGTACCGGTTAAGGGGAGAAACATCCGGGAAAATATCCCCGGTGTTTCGTGTTTTCGGACAAAGGAGCCGGAGGGGGAAAGTTGCGGGTTCGATAGGTTAGGGGTGTGCGGCGGACGAACGGACTGCGTATCCGGATTCGTCTCGTCGTTCTGAGCAACTTTCACGTACAAAGTTTTTTCATCCGAGCTACGGTTTATTTTATATTAATTTTAAAAGATTTAAATCATTTTTAGGATTTATTTATATAATTTAATCAACATTATCCAGAATAGTGTATGCTGACGTCATCATGACGTCAGCAGTCAACAGGGGCGTTGACTGGTCAAACTGACGTGTGGGTCCAGCGGGGCCCACCTGTCATACCCTGTTTAGGCTAATCAGGTTTTAGCTAAACTAATTACAGTTTAATTAGACTAATTAGTTCATTTGATTAATCTAATTATGATTAATTAACTTAATTAATTAACTTAATTAATTCCTTAATTAATTAATTAATTAATTAATTAATTATTTTTATTATTATTAATTTTAATTCCTTTTTTTTAATAAAACGTTCTGGGGCCGTGGGGCCCCCATGTCATTGGCACTAGTGGCCAGAGTGGTTTCGGTGTTAGCGGGCACTGGGCACCCGCCCAAACTGGCGCAGCGGGCGCCCGTCCGCGGCCAACGGGGATGGGGGGGCACGGCGAGCTGGGGCACAGGCTCGCCGGCGGCGGCAACGGCGCACAGGGCGGAGCGGGGGAAACAGGGGCGCCACGGGGCCGAGCGACGTGTGCAGAGGAGGCGGGGCACAGGCGGGTGAGGCCGGCAGGTAGCGGTGGTGGCCGGCCGCGGGCGTCG
>NW_021282272.1:10558-17818 GCF_002162155.2 Triticum dicoccoides
GGGAGGGGGTGTTCTCTTTTTTTTTTGATTTTCTGTTTTTCTTTCCTTTTGTATTTTCTTTTATTATTTCTTTTATGTTTTAATTCAATTTAAAATATTTATGTATTCTGTAAAAGTGTGTTTCCTTCACCTTAAATATCTAAACATTATTTGGCACAACCAGAACATTTTATTTTTAATGTTTGAAAACTTTGATGTTTGCCTTTAATTAAATTTGAATTTGGATCGGTTTTGAACTATCGAGAGTTTATCAACAGTGAGCGAGGTGACGTGGCATCGTTAACGTGGGATTACTGTAGCCTGATTATCCGGGCGTCACAATTCTCCTCTACTACAAGAAATCTCGTCCCGAGATTTAAGAGGGGAACTAAGGGGGAAGGGATTTGGTTATGAAATTCTAACGAGTCTTCTCGGTGTTGGGTGTTCTTCTCGAAGAGGTCGATCCATTACATTGATGTCTTCAGTTCTCTGCTTTGGGTCATCATGATGAAGTTGTCGTCCTTCCTTGGGGATCTTCATCGTACTTACGGAAAGGATAAGGGGTAGCTTCAAAAGGACAGACCTCTACAAGGTTGACTATCTGGTCGATAACATCGAGGAAGGTGGCGGAAGTTACTCTCGAATTGAATCTTAAGAAAATATCGAGAGCAAAGTAAGGAGGTACCATGAGAAGTTTCAAACGGATGGGCAAGCGTTCGATGCCTAACCAGAAGGTGAAAGGGGTTCAGGGCAACGAGAATAAGTATTGCGTCTGATACCAAAATAGATCACTCGGGACGGTGGTCCGTGAATTACATATGAGTCCACGCACGAGGAATAACTCTGGGAACAGGGGGTGTACAGGAGAGTCAGGTTTCGATCCTGTGGAACTGTGGGTTATGGGCCCCCCATGTGGTTGAAGGTAGGAAGGGGGCCGACATCTTGCATGGTCACGATAGTAAGGCGTGTCGGAGGGTAGCCTATCAGTTATGTCGACAACAACAGCGATACCAAGGGCGAGGGACGAAGAGAACCATTTTCCTGCTCGTTGAACGAGGCGGACCAATAGGCAAAGTTCTCATCCATCGGTGGTGACCGGAATGGTATCGACAATTTCAACAGGGTCTTACTGACAGAATTGTACACCGAGGTGTTTACATAAGCAGGAGAATATTACTGCTTAGGTTATATAGATCACAAGAAACGTTAAACAAAACAATGGGAAGGAAAAGGTGAACATCATATTAAATAGTACAATGGAAAGGAAAATGTGTTTAAACACATTATTCAGGGGTATATCCTTCCCAAGGAGAAACAGAGCATGATATCCATGACAGGATATAACATAGAAAACCCTTTAGCATTGGATAATTGAGCAGGAAACATTTAGCATTGGGCTTCAAATGTTCCTGTTGAAAATCGGAGTACCATAGACATGCTTCGAGATAGCAATGACATGGTCTTCAAGCAAAGGTCGAACTTTGGATGCACAGAGGATCCATCAGGAACAACTCATAGAATAAGTCTTACAATTTCCTCATGGACGAATGGCAATCCTTGCTAAAATGGAAACTTATAACAATAGGCCTCTGGCCAGATGGGCTAGGCATGACAGCCCTTACCAGGTCATATAAAGACAATTGGCATAACTCTTGGAAATATGTTCCAACCATCATATCTGACTAAGATTCAGATCTGATTGAGGTCAGGATACCTCAGACTCAGGATGCCTGAGAAGAAAAAGGTGCGACACAAATTGATGAGAAGACATCGTAAGATTCTCGGGAAATGTACCATGGAAGCAAGTTCCGAAACAAGAGTTCTTCATTAATTCAAGGAGAGGGTTAGGAGGTGGCTGATGGACTCAGCGACAATTCATTAAGATTCCCAAAAGATGGATTTCCATACTTAAGTGAATAAGGAGATAACATTTATCAGATCAAATGATATAAGGAAGTATGCTCGAGGAAAACATACACAATTAAACATTGGTTGAAAGGTGTGCCCAAAATATGGTTTGGGTTGCACGACCAATGTCAGAATGGTGATTCAATTATCGAAACACTTAGAATGAACTATCGCCCATTCACTTCAAAGCAATAGGGTTGCTAGAAGGAAAGAATCCAAACAACACCGTTCACTTGTTGGAATTAACATGGGGACCAAGAAAGAATGGTGATGGTGAGAAGTATTTCTATGCCAAGAATTCTCAAGAGGTGGAACAAATCTCAGAACATTCTTGGTAATACTCCAAGGTAAAGAAGAACAATTGCCGGATAGCAAGGAACTCAAGGTATAACACCAAACACGAACAAGCTTGTGTTCGTGGGAAGGTAATAAAGGTCGATGATAACACAGATCATCAAGGGCAAGGATGGTATTTCTCATCATGAACTCATTTGATATCCTGGAAGAGCTCATAAGATTGATGATGATCACGACACACTTTGTCGAGAGATTCCAAAATGTAATCGATCGGCGATGACATCAAGTCAAATGAATGGTGAAGCGAAAGGTTATTGGAACCAAGGGTATGACACAAACTCGAAACCAAGCTTATTGTCCAAGGAGAAATGATATGAGGAGGAAGATCAACATAAGCTTAGCTCACCTTCAAATAATTGTGCTACGGGAAGGAGGACCGGGTAGCACAGTTAAAATTTAGCATGATAATGATATAGCCGATCAGGCTAGGAATGATGTGATCGGGTACAAACTCGTACTGATAGAAGCTTACCGAAGAGTTGTTGAACCGTAGTGCGGACTCGGTTCCGTTATCGGTGTCTTTGAGTGTTTATTAACTCAGAGCCCGTAAAAAATTGGAATCAGTGGGAAGGTAGCACTTGATGAAGAACTCATAAGGAGTTATGCAGTTCGATGATAATCTCGAGATACCAGGGGGGTAATACTCGACACAAGATCAAAGTAAAGGTTGGACTGGTGTATTGATCCATAGGAGACAATTGTTTTAACTTGTCCGAGAAATGAGATCAAAGAAGAACAATCATGGTCGGAACCACGGTTGCAAGGGATCAATTCACAGATACCATATGTTAGTTATCAAGGAAATAGTTATTGTTACAAGAAGCTTCCATGATAGGATATACATCGCGTCCATGGGCATGAACACAAAGTTAAAGGTCGACTCCCACTTCCCCAATGCATACCCTTTCATTCACTTCTCACTTTCGATGAAGTTATAGCGTTGAAATTTTACCTGGAAAAATACCAGAAGAGTACGACTCGTGAAAACTTTCGAGTTCACACATATTAAGGAAGGCATAGGTTCAACCCATCGGGGCATCTTAGAATCCTATACCAGAATCCTTTAGAAGTAATTAACTCAAGCTCGAAGGCAGAGCATGGTTGAGAAATCAGACGATACAATTTACCAAAGGCATTATATATCCGAGAAAGGGCTCACAAGTTTATTGAATATGAAGGGCGTTGTCAGATAAAATCCAACAAAGGATCTGGTGGTCCACAAGGGATCTGACGTTAGCATCGGTACTCAACTAGAGGAAGCAGCTTATAGAAACAACTGACTAACTCAATTGTCAAATGCAAAGGAATTATGATTTCCAAATCAAGGGATCAGAAGCAATGCTCTGATTAGGGGTGGATAAGTTGAATAGCCGTAGGGTACAATCAAAGACAATTGGTTTGGTCGAGAACCAATTCCAGTAAAAAGAATGGCAGCTCAGCCGGAAAGTAATTTATAAGGATCAATGAAGATTGCGTGTATTCGCAAACATATTGAGTCAACAGACTCAAAATGGTAATGACAAGGAATGTCAATATGACTATGAGACTTATGGGATTATCCATAATGCAAGCAAGCAAGAATTTCAAGAGCCAAAGGCCCCAAAGGATTTTCGGAAGATCGAATATTATTTTGAAGACTTTTGTGAAACACATGAACAACTGGGGATGAGCGGATACTCGACAAGTGCGAGGATTTATTCGAAGGGGTATTCATGTGGCAAAGAACTGCTAGGCAGTAGGCACAAAGTATTCTCGGAACAATAGAGAAAACTTCGAGGTATCTTGTAATAACAAGATCAATGGGGGATGATCGTAAGAATGGCAAGTGTAAGTAGTTATCCATACGGATTTATCGGTGGTCAGGAATAGCCAAAGTGATGGGCACAAGTCTCGAGAGAACATCAGAGAGTATCTTCGGAATCTTCTGATGTAGCAGGCGATCCTCTGCAATAAGGGGCTCTTCGGGTGGATGCGATCACGAGATCCTAGTCTTAGAGTTAGCAAATGCATTTAACCCGAATAGTAGAGAGATCAGAGTCCCAGAGTATAGACGAGGAATAAAAGATCCTAATACCACCCGATTGCGACGTGGGCCCGTAAGGCACACAGCCAAGTTAGTAAAAGTTTTTGCAATGTCTAGACTCGACTTCGGCCAAGGAGTGTGGAAGGGGGATTCCTACAGGCAGTCGGCTCTGATACCAACTTATGACGCCCCCGATTCAATCGTACACTAATCATACACGCAGACGTGTACGATCAAGATCAGGGACTCACGGGAAGATATCACAACACAACTCTACAAATAAAATGGGTCATACAAGCATCATATTACAAGCCAGGGGCCTCGAGGGCTCGAATACAAGAGCTCGATCATAGACGAGTCAGCGGAAGCGACAATATCTGAGTACAGACATAAGTTAAACAAGATTGCCTTAAGAAGGCTAGCACAAACTAGGATACAGATCGAAAGAGGCGCAGGCCTCCTGCCTGGGATCCTCCTAAACTACTCCTGGTCGTCGTCAGCGGGCTGCACGTAGTAGTCGGCACCTCCAACGTAGTAGTTGTCGTCAACGGTGGCGTCTGGCTCTTGGACTCCAGCATCTGGTTGCGACAACCAGAAAGAAAGGAAAGGGGGAAAAAGGGGGGAGAAAGCAACCGTGAGTACTCATCCAAAGTACTCGCAAGCAAGGAACTACACTACATATGCATGGGTATATGTGTAAGTAGGCCATATCAGTGGACTGAACTGCAGAATGCCAAAATAAGAGGGGGATAGCTAGTCTTATCGAAGACTACGCTTCTGGTCACCGTCGGCTTGCAACAGGTAGAAGAGGGCAGTATGAAGTCCTCCAAGTAGCATCGCCAAGTAGCATCTCCAAGTAGCATCTCCAGTAGCATTGCATAGCATAATCCTACCCGGCGATCCCCTCCTCGTATCCCTGAGAGAGAGCGACCACCGGTTGTATCTGGCACTTGGAAGGGTGTGTTTTATTAAGTATCCGGTTCTAGTTGTCATAAGGTCAAGGTACAACTCCAAGTCGTCCTGTTACCGAAGATCACGGCTATTCGAATAGATTAACTTCCCTGCAGGGGTGCACCAACTTACCATTTGGCCGGACACACTTTCCTGGGTCATGCCCGGCCTCGGAAGATCAAAACGTCGCAGCCCCACCTAGGCAAAACAGAGAGGCCAGCACGCTGGTCTAAACCTAAGCGCGTAGGGGTCTGGGCCCATCGCCCTGAGCACACCTGCACGTTGCGTGGGCGGCCGGAAGCAGACCTAGCCTAGTGGCGTTCCAGTCCAATCCGGCGCGCGCCGCTCCGTCGCTGACGTCTGAAGTGCTTCGGCTGATACCACGACGCCGGGATACCCATAACTACTCCCACGTAGATGGTTAGTGCGTATAGGCTCGTAGCCAACTCAGATCAAATACCAAGATCTCGTTAAGCGTGTTAAATATCCGCGAACGCCGAATAGGGCCAGGCCCACCTCTCTCCTAGGCGGTCTCAACCTGCCCTGTCGCTCCGCCACAAAGATCCACACAGAGGGCCGTCGGGACAAAGGTCCTTTCAGCCCCCAATCCGTGAATCACTCGCGGGTACTCTTCGAGTGGACCCGACTTTAGTCACCATCTGTAGTATGTATATATGTATAGTATATACCCGTGATCACCTCCCGAGTGATCACGGCCCAATAGTATAGCAAGGCAGACTGACAAGAATGTAGGGCCAATGATGATAAACTAGCATCCTATACTGAGCATTTAGGATTGTGGGTAAGGTATCAATGACTGTAGCAACAATGACAGGCTATGCAACAGAATAGGAGTAACCGAACAGTAACATGCTACACTACTCTAATGCAAGCAGTATAGAGAAGAATAGACGATATCTGGTGATCAAGGGGGAGGGGCTTGCCTGGTTGCTCTGGCAAGAGAGAGGGGTCGTCAACTCCGTAGTCGTACTGGGTAGCAGCGGCGTCGGTCTCGGTGTCTAGCGGAAGAAGAGGGGGGGAAGAAACAATAAATACCATGTAAATAGATGCATATCGATGCATGACAAGACAAGTAACGATGCTAGGCGTGCCCTAGCGTGGTATTAGGTGGTACCGGTTAAGGGGAGAAACATCCGGGAAAATATCCCCGGTGTTTCGTGTTTTCGGACAGAGGAGCCGGAGGGGGAAAGTTGCGGGTTCGATAGGTTAGGGGTGTGCGGCGGACGAACGGACTGCGTATCCGGATTCGTCTCGTCGTTCTGAGCAACTTTCATGTACAAAGTTTTTTCATCCGAGCTACGGTTTATTTTATATTAATTTTAAAAGATTTAAATCATTTTTAGGATTTATTTATTTAATTTAATCAACATTATCCAGAATAGTGTCTGCTGACATCATCATGACGTCAGCATGACGTCAGCAGTCAACAGGGGCGTTGACTGGTCAAACTGACGTGTGGGTCCAGCGGGGCCCACCTGTCATACCCTGTTTAGGCTAATCAGGTTTTAGCTAAACTAATCACAGTTTATTTAGACTAATTAGTTAATTTGATTAATCTAATTATGATTAATTAACTTAATTAATTCCTTAATTAATTAATTAATTAATTAATTATTTTTATTATTATTAATTTTAATTCCTTTTTTATTAATAAAACGTTCTGGGGCCGTGGGGCCCCCATGTCATTGGCACTAGTGGCCAGAGTGGTTTCGGTGTTAGCGGGTGCTGGGCACCCGCCCGAACTGGCGCAGCGGGTGCCCGTCCGCGGCCAACGGGGAAGGGGGGCACGGCGAGCCGGGGCACAGGCTCGCCGGCGGCGGCGACGGCGCACAGGGCGGAGCGGGGGAAACAGGGGCGCCACGGAGCCGAGCGCCGTGTGCAGAGGAGGCGGAGCACAGGCGGGTGAGGCCGGCAGGTAGCGGTGGTGGCCGGCCGCGGGCGTCGGCGACCAAAGCCACGCGCAGGCCAGCGTGGAGAGGCGAGGCCAAGGCGAGGGGAGAAAAAGCGGTACGCGGGCCACG
>NW_021282272.1:19384-20088 GCF_002162155.2 Triticum dicoccoides
TTTTTCTTTTTGATTCTCTGTTTTTCTTTCCTTTTGTATTTTCTTTTATTATTTCTTTTTATGTTTTAATTCAATTTAAAATATTTATGTATTCTGTAAAAGTGTGTTTCCTCACCCTAAATATCTAAACATTATTTGGCACAACCAGAACATTTTATTTTTAATGTTTGAAAACTTTGATGTTTGCCTTTAATTAAATTTGAATTTGGATCGGTTTTGAACTATCGAGAGTTTATCAACAGTAAGCGAGGTGACGTGGCATCGTTAACGTGGGATTACTGTAGCCTGATTATCCGGGCGTCACACCTTGGTTCTTATCAAGTTTTAATATTTGAAATTTTCAATATTTGAGGAGATGTGTGCTAAATATCCTTGGTGCTTATCAAGTTTTAATATTTGAAATTTGCAATATTTGAAGAGATGTGTGCTAACTATCCTTGGTTCTTATCAAGTTTTAATATTTGAAATTTTCTATATTTGAAGAGATGTGTGCTAACTATCCTCTGTTCTTATTGAGTTTTAATATTTGAAATTTTCTAATTTGAAGAGATGTGTGCTAACTATCCTAGGTTCATACCAAGTTTTAATATTTGAAATTTTCTATATTTGAAGAGATGTGTGCTAACTATCCTTGGTTCTTATCAAGTTTTAATATTTGAAATTTGCTATATTTGAAGAGATGTGTGCTAACTATCCTTGGTTCT
>NW_021282272.1:24660-31924 GCF_002162155.2 Triticum dicoccoides
GGCCACGCCCGCGGCGCCCGTCGCCGGGTTCGCGTGCACGCCCGAACCGCTCGGGCTGGTGGCCGACACCGTTGCGCCCGCTAACCCGCATTGGCCCAATGACCCTATGACACGGGGGCCCCACGGCCCCAAAACGTTAAAAAAAAAGAATATAAAATAAATAAATAAATAAATAAATAAATAATAAAAATAATTAATTAATTAATTAACTTAATTAATTCTGATTAAATTACCAATTAAGATTAATTAACATAAGGATTAATTAATTTAATTAAACTACTGTTAATTGGCTAATTAGTTAGTATGACAGTGGGCCCCACCCCCATTAATTAATTATGATTAGTTTAACTAACCTGTTAATTAAAATGTGTCACTGACCAGTAGGACCCACTGGTCAGGTTGACCAGTCAACTCCGTTGACTGCTGACGTCAGCATGACATCATGCTGATGTCATTAATTCATTTTCGAATTAAATTAAATAATTAATAAAATTCCACAAATTAATAAAATCTTTAGAAAATCATATCTTTTAATCCGTAACTCGGATTAAATTATTTTCAACATGAAAGTTGCTCAGAACGACGAGACGATTCCGGATACGCAACCCGTTCGTCCGCCACACCTCCCTAACCTATCGAACTCGCAACTTTCCCCCTCCGGCTCCTCTGCCCAAAAACACGAAACACCGGGGATACTTTCCCGGATGTTTTCCCCCTTCACCGGTATCACCTCATACCGTGTTAGGTCACCCCTAGCACCGCGTAATGCCATTTATGCTTTGTGTTACCTTGATTGCTCTATTATTTATTGTGTTCCCCCCGTTACTTCTTTCCGGTAGACCCCGAGACTGCCGGCGAACCCCCGTTCGACTACGGAGTTGACGACCTCTCCTTCTTGCTAGAGCAACCAGGCAAGCCCCCCCCCCCTTGATCACCAGATATCGCCTATTCTTCTCTATACTGCTTGCATTAGAGTAGTGTAGCATGTTACTGCTTCCCGTTATTCCTATCCTGATGCATAGCCTGTCCTTGTTACTACTGTTGATACCATTACCTGCTATCCTACTGCTTAGTATAGGATGCTAGTGTTCCATCAGTGGCCCTACACTCTTGTCCGTCTGCCATGCTATAGTACTGGGCCGTGATCACTTCGGGAGGTGATCACGGGCATATACGATATACTTTACACAGTTACATTACCAGTGATACTGTTCGGAGATGGGGGCTGAAAGGATAGGTGGCTCCATCCCGGTAGAGGTGGGCCTGGGTTCCCGACGGCCCCCGACTGTTACTTTGTGGCGGAGCGACAGGGCAGGTTGAGACCACCTAGGAGACAGGTGGGCCTGGCCCTCGTCGGCGTTCGCGGATACTTAACACGTTTAACGAGATCTTGGTATTTGATCTGAGTTGGCTACGAGCCTATACACACTAACCATCTACGTGGGAGTAGTTATGGGTATCCCGGCGTCGTGATATCAGCCGAAGCCTTCGTGACGTCAGCGACTGAGTGGCGCGCGCCGGATTGGACTGGAACGCCACTAGGCTAGGTCTGCTTCCGGCCGCGTTCGCAACGTGCAGGTGTGCAAAGGGCGATGGGCCCAGACCCCTGCGCCATAGGAGTTAGACCGGTGTGCTGACCTCTCTGTTGTGCCTAGGTGGGGCTGCGACGTGTTGACTTCCGAGGCCGGGCATGACCCAGGAAAGTGTGTCCGGCCAAATGGGATCGAGCGTGTTGGGTAAGTTGGTGCACCCCTGCAGGGAAGTTAATCTATTCGAATAGCCGTGATCTTCGGTAACAGGACGACTTGGAGTTGTACCTTGACCTTATGACAACTAGAACCGGATACTTAATAAAACACACCCTTCCAAGTGCCAGATACAACCCGGTGATCGCTCTCTAACAGGGCGACGAGGAGAGGATCGCCGGGTAGGATTATGCTATGCGATGCTACTGGAGATGCTACTTGGAGTTGCTACTTGGAGATGCTAGTTGGAGGACTTCAGACTACCCTCTTCTACTTGTTGCAAGACGACGGTGACCAGAAGCGTAGTCTTCGATAAGACTAGCTATCCCCCTCTTATTCTGGCATTCTGCAGTTCAGTCCACTGATATGGCCCTTTACACATATATCCATGCATATGTAGTGTAGTTCCTTGCTTGCGAGTACTTTGGATGAGTACTCACGGTTGCTTTCTTCCCCCTTTTCCCCCCCTTTCCTTTCTCTCTGGTTGTCGCAACCAGATGCTGGAGCCCAGGAGCCAGACGCCACCGTCGACGATGATCCCTACTACACCGGAGGTGCCTACTACTACGTGATGCCCGCTGACGTCGACCAGGAGTAGTTTAGGAGGATCCCAGGCAGGAGGCCTGCGCCTCTTTCGATCTGTATCCCAGTTTGTGCTAGCCTTCTTAAGGCAAACTTGTTTAACTTATGTCTGTACTCAGATATTGTTGCTTCCGCTGACTCGTCTATGATCGAGCTCTTGTATTCGAGCCCTCGAGGCCCCTGGCTTGTAATATGATGCTTGTATGACTTATTTTATTTGTAGAGTTGTGTTGTGATATCTTCCCGTGAGTCCCTGATCTTGATCGTACACGTTTGCGTGTATGATTAGTGTACGATTGAATCGGGGGCGTCACAAGTTGGTATCAGAGCCGACTGCCTGTAGGAATCCCCCTTTCCAACTCCTTAGCTGAAGTTGAGTCTAGTCGATGAAAATTGTTTTACTAACTTGGCTGTGCGGCCCATGGGCCCACGTCGCCAAATGGGTGGTATTAGGATCTTTTACTCCTCGATCTTTACTCCGGGATTCTGAACTCTCTTCTATTCGGGTTAAACGATTTTTACTAAAATCTAACTTTAGGTTCTCGAAAATACTTTTTCCCGGAGAGCCCCTTCAGTCCAGATGATCGCCGGCTGCACCAGAAGACCCTGAAGATACTCTCCGCTGTTAACCCGAGAACTTGTGTTCATCGCGTTTGCAATTCCCCTTCCACCGCAAACCCTTATGGATAACTACTTGCAGTTGTTATTCTTACATTCATCCTCAGTTGGTCTTGTTATTACAAGATACCCTGAAAAACTCGTCGTTGTTTCGATAATCCTTTGAGCTTACTGCCTTGCTGTTCTTTGTCACCTGAATACCACTACGGTTAATTCTCACACTTATCGAGTATCCGCTCATCCCCCAGTTGATCATGTGTTACACAAAAGTCTTCGAAATACCATTCGGTATTCCAAAAATCCTCAGCAACCTATTGCTCTAGAATTTCTTGTTTGCTTTCATTATGATTAATCCCTTAAGTATAGTAGTCATATTGGCATCCTTTGTCACCATCATTTTTGAGTCCGTTGATTCAGTATGTTGTGAATGTTCACAATCATCGGTTGATCCTTTTAAATTATCTTTCCGGCTCAGATGTCATTTTGAACATGAGCTGGATCTCGACCAATCAAATTACCATCGATGGTATCCCTAAGCCTACTCAACTTATCCATCCTTAAATCAGAGCGTTTGCTTCTGATCCCTTGATTTGAAAATCATAATCCCTTTGTTATTTAAACATTGAATTATTCAGATGTTCTATAAACCGATGCATTTGCATTCTTTCTTCCTCTGATTGGGTATCGATACTCACATCAGCTTCGCTATGGACCATCGGATCCTTTGTTGAAATATCATCCGACAGTGTCCTTAATAATTAATCACCTTGTGAGTTCTTTCCCCCGATACATAATGCCTTTGGTACATTGTATCCTCTGCTTGACCAACCATGCTCTGCTTTCGAGCTGGTGGTATTTACTATTGAAGCTTGTGGTATATGTTTCCACGATACCCTGACGGGTTGAACCTATGCCTTCCTTTATATGTGTGAACTCGGAAGTTTTCACGAGTCATACTCGTCTGGTATTTCACCAGGTAAAACTTTCAACACTAATGCCTTTATCAAAGAGAGAAGTGAATGGAAGGTTATACATTGAAGAAGTGGGAGTCGACCTTGAACTTTGTGTTCATGCCCATGCACACGATGTAGATCTTAGCATGGAAGCTTCTCTTAAAATTAATTATTTCCTTGTTGTAAGTTCATCTTATAATTGGGATCTGGTCTTCTGCGATCGTGGTTCCGACCATATTGTTCTTCCTGGATCCCATTTCTTGCATAAGTCGAAGTACTTGTCTTCTACAAATCAATACCCCTATTCGACCTCTATTCTGCTCTACCTTAGAGTATACCCTATGGTATCTCAAGAATACCAAAAAGCTGTGTTGATTCCTATGAGTCTTCATCTAGTATTGCTTCTCACCATTTTCAGATTTCCCCAGGGTTCTGAATTATTACACACTCGAGACCACCGATAAGTGAATCGATTCCGCACTCCGATTCAATAACTTTAATGTAATTATCATTGCTTATGAGTCTAATATTCCTTCAACTCATTCCTAGCCTGATCGGCTATATCATTATTGTGCTAAATTTTAACTGTGCTACCTGGTCCTTCTTTTGGGAGCACAATTTTCGACGATGAGCTTACCTTACGTCGATCTTCCTCATATAATTTCGCCTTAAAAACAGCAAGCTTGATTTTGAGTTTGTGTCGTACCCATGGTTCCAATAACCTTTTGCTTCATAATTCCTTTAACTTGATGTCGTCGCCGATCGATTATATCTTCATGAAACCTCTCGACAAATGTGTCATGATCATCATCAACATTTTGAGCTCTTCCAGGATATCGATTGAATTCATGAAGAGAAATACCATCCTTGACCTCGATGATTTGTGCTTTCTCGACCACTTGATTGCCTTCCGTTCAACACAAACTTGTTAGTGTTTCGTGTTATACCTTGAGAGCCATGCTATCCAGCAATTGATCTTCTTTACCTTGGAGTATTGCCATCTTTTGTGTCAATAATGTCACAAGAACTTCACCACCTCTTATGCATTCTTGGTACAAGTGATACTTCCTGCCATCTTCGTTCATTCCTTGGTCCCCGTGTTGTTTCTAAATGGAAAACCGACAATTAAACTATGATGTGTGAATTCAAAACTTCTAGCGACCCTATTGCTTTCAAGTTAATGGTTGGCCGTTCATTCTTAGACTATTGATTATTGAATCACCATTCTGACATTGGTCGTGCAACCCAACCCATATTTCGGGAAAACCTTTCAACCAATGTTTAATTGTGTATGTTTTACTCGAGCATACTTCATTACATCATTTGATCTGACAAATGCTATCTCCTTATCCACATAATTGTGGAGATCCATCTTTTGGGATACCTAGTTGAATTGTCGTTGAGTCCATCAGCCACCTCCTCATCCTCTCTTTGGTTTACTGATGAACTCTTATTTTGAAGCCTTGCTTCCGTACGTTATTTCCCGAGAATCTTGCAATGTCATCTCGTCAATTTGTTTTGCACCTTTTCTTCTCAGACATCCCGAGTCTGAGGTATCCTAACACCGATCAGATCTGAATCTCGGTCAGATATGATGGTCGGAACATTTTCCAAGAGTTATAACACTGGTCTTTTATGTGACCCGGTAAGGTGATGTCGTGCCTAGCACACCTGGCCGGAGGCCCTATTGTTATATATTCCTTTTCAGCAAGGTTATCCATTCTTCCATGAGGAAATGGTAAGACTTATTCTATAAGTTGCTTCCGATGGATCATTTGTATCCAAAGTCTGACATTTGCTTGAAGACCATGTCAATGCTATCTCGAAGCATGTCTGTGGTACTCCGATCTTCAATAAGAACATTTGAAGCCCAATGCTAAATGTTTCTTGCTCAATTATCCAAACACCGTTGTATGGGTAATGTCTTGAAATTTCCCTCCCCTTACCTAAAGGGGCTTCTAAATTATATCCTGTCATGGATATCATGCTCTCTGCTTGTCCATGGGAAGGATATACCCCTGAATTATGTGTTTAAACACATTTTTCTTTCCATCGTTCTGATTAAATCTGATAGGCACTTTTCCCTTTCCATTGGTTTATTTAGACCATTTCTATGATCTATATGATATAGGCAGTAATAATTCTCTGCTTGTGCAAACACCTCGGTGTACAACTCTGTCAGTAAGACCCTGTTGAAATTGTCGATAGCATTCCGGTCACCACCGATGGACGAGAACTTTGCCTATTGGTCCGCCTCGTTCAACGAGCAGGAAAATGGTTCTCTTCGTCCCTCGCCCTTGGTATTGACGTTGTTGCCAACATAATCGACAGGCTATCCTCTGACATGCCTTTCTTGCATGATCACGCAAGACGTCTCCGCCCTTCCTACTTTTAACCCACATGGTGGGCCCATAACCCACAGTTCCACAGGATCGAAACCTGACTCTCCTGTATACCCCCTGTTCCCAAAGTTATTCCTCTCGCGTGGACTCGTATGTAATTCATGAGCCACCTTCCGATGAGATCATCAATCTGGTATCAGGCGCAATACTTATTCCCATTGCTCTGAACCCCTTTCACACTTCGCTTCAGGCAACGAACGATTGCCTATACGCTTGAAACTTCTATTTTGCACCTTCTTGCTTTGCTCTCGATATTGTCTTAAATTTCAATTCGAGAGTAACTTTCCGCCACCTTCCTCGTTGTTGTCTACCAGATAGTCTACCCTGTAGAGGTCCATTCTTCCGGTATACCCCCTTAATCTTTCGTTAGTATGATGAAGACTCCGAAGGAAGGATGGCCACTTCATCATGATGACCTGGAGCAGAGAAATGAAGACATCACCAAAAAGGGATCAATTACTTCGGAAAGAGCAATTAAGACCGAGAACACTCGCTAGAATTTCGTAACTAGAATCTTCTTCCCCCCCTTACGCCTCCTAAATCTCGGGACGAGATTTCTTGTAGTGGAGGAGAATTGTGACGCCCGGATAATTAAGCTACAGTGATCCCCCGCTAATGATGCCACGTCACCTCGGTTACTGTTGATAAACCCTAGATAATTCAAAACCGAAACAAATTCAAAATTTAATTACAGGAAAAGAATAAAAGTTTTCAAACATTAAAATAAAAATGTTCGGTTTGTACTAAATATTACATAGATAATTATGGTGTAGAAGATACAGTTTTATAAAATGCATAAATATTTTAAATTGAATTAAAACAGAAAAGGAAAATAGAGAAAAGAAAAGAAAATACAAAACAGAAAACAAAACAACAAAAGGGGGGAAAGCAGACCCCCCCCACTGGGCCAGCCGGCCCAGCTATTAGCCAGGCCAGGCCCAACCGGCCGCCCCCTCACTCCCTT
>NW_021282272.1:32131-32778 GCF_002162155.2 Triticum dicoccoides
CTCCCACTCCCCTCCCCACGTCGCTCTCTCCCCCTCCCCCGATCCAGTTCTGGATCGAGATCGGGAGAAGCCCGAAGCCGCCCTACGCCGCCCCGGTGCACGTTCCCGTCGCCCCCGACGCCCCTGACGCCACCACCCGTCGCCCGAAGCCGTCCCCGGCGCCACCATCCTCCTCCCCGACGCCGTCGCCCGTTGCCGCCTGGAGACCACGCCGCCCCGGACCACGTCGCCGGACCGCCTCCTCGATGCCGTCGTCTCCGCCCCCCTCCACAACGGCCTTCCTTGACCTCCATCGCGCCTGCTGCCCTAGTCCCTACGCCCCAATGTGAGCCCCGCCGCGCTCACCTCCGCCCTCCTCCTTCCCCTGTCCCCGCGCCACCCGCGCCTCCCTCGGTGCGCCACCGCGCGCACACTCGCCCGCGGCCTCCTTCCAGTGCGCGCCCACCGTGGTCGCGCCCCTATTGGTCACCGCCGACCCCGCACCGTCCCGCCTAGCCAGGGCTACGCACGGCCACGCCCCTCCTCGCCTCATCGTCGACGGCCGTGCGCCCCGGAGCTCTGCTCCGCCCCTGATCCCCGCCTTCGCCGCCGCAGCTCACGCACCCCGCCCTCGGCCTCGTTGCCGCTGCGGCCTGGGGGCCTCGCCG
>NW_021282272.1:38357-39059 GCF_002162155.2 Triticum dicoccoides
ATGTGTGCTAACTATCCATGGTTCTTATCAAGTTTTAATATTTGAAATTTGCAATATTTGAAGAGATGTGGGCTAACTATCCATGGTTCTTATCAAGTTTTAATATTTGAAATTTGCAATATTTGAAGAGATGTGTGCTAACTATCCATGGTTCTTATCAAGTTTTAATATTTGGAAGTTGCAATATTTGAAGAGATGTGTGCTAACTATCCTTGGTTCTTATCAAGTTTTAATATTTGAAATTTGCTATATTTGAAGAGATGTGTGCTAACTATCCTTGGTACTTATCAAGTTTTAATATTTGAAATTTACAATATTTGAAGAAATGTGTGCTAACCATCCTTGGTTCTTATCAAGTTTTAATATTCGAAATTTGCTATATTTGAAGAGATGTGTGCTAACTAACCTTGGTTATTATCGAGTTTGAATATTTGAAATTTGCTATATTTGAAGAGATGTGTTCTAACTATCCTTGGTTCTTATCCAGTTTTTATATTTGAAATTTGCTATATTTGAAGAGATGTGTGCTAACTATCCTTTGTTCTTATCAAGTTTTAATATTTGAAATTTTCTAATTTGAAGAGATGTGTGCTAACTATCCTTGGTTCTTATCGAGTTTGAATATTTGAAATTTGCTATATTTGAAGAGATGTGTTCTAACTATCCTTGGTTCTTATCCAGTTTTTATATTTGAAATTTGCT
>NW_021282273.1:0-1842 GCF_002162155.2 Triticum dicoccoides
CGTCCCTCGGCGTCCGCGCCACCGACCACGCAGCCCCTCGCCACTCCGGCCACCCGACCTCCTCCCCGCTCCGGCCGCCTCCTCCCTCGTCGCCGGCGAGCTCCCAACTCCGGCGCCGAGCTGCTACAGTGCCGCCGTGAACAGTGCCCCGATCTGGATCTCAGATCCGAAATTCTAGGGTTGACTTCTTCGCTCTCCCTCTAGATTTTTATGCTATCTTTGACTGCTTGTATCTCCGCAACCGTAGCTCCATTTTGGGCATATGATATATCAAAATCTTCGCCTCGACATGTACATCATTTAATTCCATTGCATCATTCGCATTTGAGGTCATCTTGATACCCAAAATGCTGTTAGAAGGAGGCTTCGTGAGTTAAATTGCAGATCCGTTAGTTCATCATGCACTTTTGTCATTTTTGCCATGTTTAATTCGTGCATGATATGCCTATGCCCCTTTGGGATGAATTGTTAAGCATTTTGTCTTCTTTCCAGAGGTGCCACCCATGTATTTTTAGGATGTGTGTGTTGTCTTGTGCAAGCTTGCGAAGAGAGGTACCTGAGATTGCAGATTTCAGAGACTTAGCGATTTTCACTAAGTCTGGGATATTTTAGTTCATGATGCTATATGTCCAGCTTGTTTCCTAATGATCCGTGCCTCTTTTGAGGATGATCAGTAAGGGAGTTTTGATATTCATGTTATGCTCTATCGATCCATGTCTTTGTTGGCATATGTGGAGTGCTCTAGGTTGACTCAATCGAGCTCAACTTTTGCTTCGTTGTTAATCTGGGCAGATCGTCAACTCGTTTGCGATTTAGCCGATGCTCCCGTTAGTGTTCCTTGCATGCTATGCCTTTGTTTTTGCCATGTGTAGCTACCACATTGTGCCTTCTTGCTGGTTATATGCTTTCCTTGCCATGACTTGCACCGTAGTGAGTGCATCGAGCTCGTTTACATGCCTTCGTGAGTTATATTTCAGCATGTCTCAGTTTTCACTAAGTCTGAAAACTGATTGTGTCCGAGCGATGTTCGTGAGCTCGGTAGAGTATTTTGTGAACCCTTTTGGCCCCAGGTCACTTTGGGTGTTTTGTTAAGCTTGTTGAGTAGCTCCATGCCATGTTCTTACTTGTCATGTTCAGGTTTTCTGTCATGTTGTTTTGCTGCTCCGAAGAGAGCATCGTGATCTGAAATTTCAGACTAGTGTTAATTTCACTAAGTCTGAAATCTGTTTTGCATTTGCGTTTTAGCCATGCTTGTTTGAACCTCTTAATGGATGAATTTGCCTATGGCTCAGTGCTAGTGTTTTGTCAACCATCTTGAGTACATCACTGCCATGTATTTTGTTTTCATGTTTGGTGGCTGTAGCATGTTCTTTTCGTTGCATTTAGATGCCTACTTGCTGTTAATCGCAGACCGGTGTCATATCTTAAAACGCTTGCCATTTCCAAACCGTAGCTCCGATTCCAATGATCTTTATATCGTTTTCAAGCGATTTCATCCCCTCTATCCAGTGGCACACTTGGTTTTCCAAGTTGATGCCAGGTTCATGCATTTCCTGTCATATCTTGCATTTTGCATCCCGCATCGCATCCCGCATAGCATATCGTCATTTCATCATATTGCTTGGACTTGCATGTGGTTGATTGTATCCTTGTTGCTTGTTTGTCTTGTTGGGTAGAGCCGGGAGACGAGTTCGCTACCGAGGAGCCCGTTGAGTTTGCTTGTGAGGATCCAGTCAACTCTGACAACTGTGCAGGCAAGATGATCATACCCTCGAAATCACTACTATCTTTGCTATGCTAGTTTGCTCGCTCTTTTGCTTTGCCAATGCTACGATGCCTACC
>NW_021282274.1:0-17645 GCF_002162155.2 Triticum dicoccoides
TGGAAATCACTCCAGGACCCCAAAATAGTGAGTAATAGTCCACGAAACGGGTCAGAATCGAGCAAAACTGCGAGTGTTGACGACCGACATGTAAGCGCACCTTGGGGTTGAACGACTGTGGAAATCGCTTCGGGACCCCAAAACGGTGAGTAATAGTCCACGAAACGGGTCAGAATTGGCCAAAACTATGAGTGTTGATGACGGACACGTAAATGCACTCCTGGGATCGTTAATCATGGAAATCGCTCTGGGACCCAGAACAGTGAGTAATAGTGCACAAAAAGGACCAGAATTGGCCGAAATTGAGAGTGTTGATGACCACACGTAATCGCACCCCGAGATTGGTCAATAATGGAAATCACTTCGGGACCCCAAAACTAAGTATAGTCCAAGAAACGGGCCAGAATCGACCCAAACAATGAGTTTTGAAAACCCACACATAGCACACCTTGGGGTTCGACAACCATGGAAAGCATTTTGGGACCCCAAAACGGTAAGTAATATTCCATGAAAGAGCCCCAGAATCGGAAAAACCTAGGATTAGTGATGACCGACACGTAAATGCACTCAGGGGTTTGTTAATCGTGGAAATCACTCCAGGACCCCAAAAGAGCGAGTAATAGTCCACGAAACGGGTCAGAATCGGCCAAAACTGCGAGTGTTGACGACCGACACGTATGCGCACCTTGGGGTCGAACGACTGTGGAAATCGCTTCGGGACCCCAAAACGGTGAGTAATAGTTCATGAAACGGGTCAGAATTGGCCAAAACTATGAGTGTTGACGATGGACACGTTAATGCACTCCTAGGATCGTCAATCATGGAAATGGCTCTGGGACCCAAAACGGTGAGTAATAGTGCACGAAACGGACCAGATTTGGCCGAAATTGAGATTGTTGATGACCACACATAAACGCACCCCGAGATTTGCAAATCGTGGAAATCACTTCGGGACCCCAAAACTAAGTATAGTCCAAAAAACGGGCCAGAATCGACCCAAACTACGAGTTTTGAACACCCACACATAGCACACCTTGGGGTTCGACAACCATGGAAAGCGTTTTGCGACCCCAAAACGGTGAGTAATAGTCCATGAAAGAGCCCAGAATCGGACAAACCTAGGATTATTGATGACCGACACGTAAACTCACTCAGGGGTTCGTTAATCATGGAAATCACTCCAGGACCCCAAAATAGTGAGTAATAGTCCACGAAACGGGTCAGAATCGAGCAAAACTGCGAGTGTTGACGACCGACATGTAAGCGCACCTTGGGGTTGAACGACTGTGGAAATCGCTTCGGGACCCCAAAACGGTGAGTAATAGTCCACGAAACGGGTCAGAATTGGCCAAAACTATGAGTGTTGATGACGGACACGTAAATGCACTCCTGGGATCGTTAATCATGGAAATCGCTCTGGGACCCAGAATAGTGAGTAATAGTGCACAAAAAGGACCAGAATTGGCCGAAATTGAGAGTGTTGATGACCACACGTAATCGCACCCCGAGATTGGTCAATAATGGAAATCACTTCGGGACCCCAAAACTAAGTATAGTCCAAGAAACGGGCCAGGATCGACCCAAACAATGATTTTTGAAAACCCACACATAGCACACCTTGGGGTTCGACAACCATGGAAAGCATTTTGGGACCCCAAAACGGTAAGTAATATTCCATGAAAGAGCCCAGAATCGGACAAACCTAGGATTAGTGATGACCGACACGTAAACGCACTCAGGGGTTTGTTAATCGTGGAAATCACTCCAGGACCCCAAAAGAGCGAGTAATAGTCCACGAAACGGGTCAGAATCGGCCAAAACTGCGAGTGTTGACGACCGACACGTATGCGCACCTTGGGGTTGAACGACTGTGGAAATCGCTTCGGGACCCCAAAACGGTGAGTAATAGTTCATGAAACGGGTCAGAATTGGCCAAAACTATGAGTGTTGACGATGGACACGTTAATGCACTCCTAGGATCGTCAATCATGGAAATGGCTCTCGGACCCAAAACGGTGAGTAATAGTGCACGAAACGGACCAGATTTGGCCGAAATTGAGATTGTTGATGACCACACATAAATGCACCCCGAGATTTGCAAATCGTGGAAATCACTTCGGGACCCCAAAACTAAGTATAGTCCAAAAAACGGGCCAGAATCGACCCAAACTACGAGTTTTGAACACCCACACATAGCACACCTTGGGGTTCGACAACCATGGAAAGCGTTTTGCGACCCCAAAACGGTGAGTAATAGTCCATGAAAGAGCCCAGAATCGGACATACCTAGGATTATTGACGACCGACACGTAAACTCACTCAGGGGTTCGTTAATCGTGGAAATCACTCCAGGACCCCAAAATAGTGAGTAATAGTCCACGAAACGGGTCAGAATCGAGCAAAACTGCGAGTGTTGACGACCAACATGTAAGCGCACCTTGGGGTTGAACGACTGTGGAAATCGCTTCGGGACCCCAAAACGGTGAGTAATAGTCCACGAAACGGGTCAGAATTGGCCAAAACTATGAGTGTTGATGACGGACACGTAAATGCACTCCTGGGATCGTTAATCATGGAAATCGCTCTGGGACCCAGAATAGTGAGTAATAGTGCACAAAAAGGACCAGAATTGGCCGAAATTGAGAGTGTTGATGACCACACGTAATCGCACCCCGAGATTGGTCAATAATGGAAATCACTTCGGGACCCCAAAACTAAGTATAGTCCAAGAAACGGGCCAGAATCGACCCAAACAATGAGTTTTGAAAACCCACACATAGCACACCTTGGGGTTCGACAACCATGGAAAGCATTTTGGGACCCCAAAACGGTAAGTAATATTCCATGAAAGAGCCCAGAATCGGACAAACCTAGGATTAGTGATGACCGACACGTAAACGCACTCAGGGGTTTGTTAATCGTGGAAATCACTCCAGGACCCCAAAAGAGCGAGTAATAGTCCACGAAACGGGTCAGAATCGGCCAAAACTGCGAGTGTTGACGACCGACACGTATGCGCACCTTGGGGTTGAACGACTGTGGAAATCGCTTCGGGACCCCAAAACGGTGAGTAATAGTTCATGAAACGGGTCAGAATTGGCCAAAACTATGAGTGTTGACGATGGACACGTTAATGCACTCCTAGGATCGTCAATCATGGAAATGGCTCTCGGACCCAAAACGGTGAGTAATAGTGCACGAAACGGACCAGATTTGGCCGAAATTGAGATTGTTGATGACCACACATAAATGCACCCCGAGATTTGCAAATCGTGGAAATCACTTCGGGACCCCAAAAATAAGTATAGTCCAAAAAACGGGCCAGAATCGACCCAAACTACGAGTTTTGAACACCCACACATAGCACACCTTGGGGTTCGACAACCATGGAAAGCGTTTTGCGACCCCAAAACGGTGAGTAATAGTCCATGAAAGAGCCCAGAATCGGACATACCTAGGATTATTGACGACCGACACGTAAACTCACTCAGGGGTTCGTTAATCGTGGAAATCACTCCAGGACCCCAAAATAGTGAGTAATAGTCCACGAAACGGGTCAGAATCGAGCAAAACTGCGAGTGTTGACGACCGACATGTAAGCGCACCTTGGGGTTGAACGACTGTGGAAATCGCTTCGGGACCCCAAAACGGTGAGTAATAGTCCACGAAATGGGTCAGAATTGGCCAAAACTATGAGTGTTGATGACGGACACGTAAATGCACTCCTGGGATCGTTAATCATGGAAATCGCTCTGGGACCCAGAACAGTTAGTAATAGTGCACGAAAAGGACCAGAATTGGCCGAAATTGAGAGTGTTGATGACCACACGTAATCGCACCCCGAGATTGGTCAATAATGGAAATCACTTCGGGACCCCAAAACTAAGTATAGTCCAAGAAACGGGCCAGAATCGACCCAAACAACGAGTTTTGAAAACCCAAACATAGCACACCTTGGGGTTCGACAACCATGGAAAGCATTTTGGGACCCCAAAACGGTAAGTAATAGTCCATGAAAGAGCCCCGAATCGAACAAACCTAGGATTAGTGATGACCGACACGTAAACGCACTCAGGGGTTCGTTAATCGTGGAAATCACTCCAGGACCCCAAAAGAGCGAGTAATAGTCCACGAAACGGGTCAGAATCGGCCAAAACTGCGAGTGTTGACGACCGACACGTATGCGCACCTTGGGGTTGAACGACTGTGGAAATCGCTTCGGGACCCCAAAACGGTGAGTAATAGTTCATGAAACGGGTCAGAATTGGCCAAAACTATGAGTGTTGACGATGGACACGTTAATGCACTCCTAGGATCGTCAATCATGGAAATGGCTCTGGGACCCAAAACGGTGAGTAATAGTGCACGAAACGGACCAGATTTGGCCGAAATTGAGATTGTTGATGACCACACATAAACGCACCCCGAGATTTGCAAATCGTGGAAATCACTTCGGGACCCCAAAACTAAGTATAGTCCAAAAAACGGGCCAGAATCGACCCAAACTACGAGTTTTGAACACCCAGACATAGCACACCTTGGGGTTCGACAACCATGGAAAGCGTTTTGCGACCCCAAAACGGTGAGTAATAGTCCATGAAAGAGCCCAGAATCGGACAAACCTAGGATTATTGATGACCGACACGTAAACTCACTCAGGGGTTCGTTAATCGTGGAAATCACTCCAGGACCCCAAAATAGTGAGTAATAGTCCACGAAACGGGTCAGAATCGAGCAAAACTGCGAGTGTTGACGACCGACATGTAAGCGCACCTTGGGGTTGAACGACTGTGGAAATCGCTTCGGGACCCCAAAACGGTGAGTAATAGTCCACGAAACGAGTCAGAATTGGCCAAAACTATGAGTGTTGATGACGGACACGTAAATGCACTCCTGGGATCGTTAATCATGGAAATCGCTCTGGGACCCAGAACAGTGAGTAATAGTGCACGAAAAGGACCAGAATTGGCTGAAATTGAGAGTGTTGATGACCACACGTAATCGCACCCCGAGATTGGTCAATAATGGAAATCACTTCGGGATCCCAAAACTAAGTATAGTCCAAGAAACGGGCCAGAATCGACCCAAACAACGAGTTTTGAAAACCCAAACATAGCACACCTTGGGGTTCGACAACCATGGAAAGCATTTTGGGACCCCAAAACGGTAAGTAATAGTCCATGAAAGAGCCCAGAATCGAACAAACCTAGGATTAGTGATGACCGACACGTAAACGCACTCAGGGGTTCGTTAATCGTGGAAATCACTCCAGGACCCCAAAAGAGCGAGTAATAGTCCACGAAACGGGTCAGAATCGGCCAAAACTGCGAGTGTTGACAACCGACACGTATGCGCACCTTGGGGTTGAACGACTGTGGAAATCGCTTCGGGACCCCAAAACAGTGAGTAATAGTTCATGAAACAGGTCAGAATTGGCCAAAACTATGAGTGTTGACGATGGACACGTTAATGCACTCCTAGGATCGTCAATCATGGAAATGGCTCTGGGACCCAAAACGGTGAGTAATAGTGCACGAAACGGACCAGATTTGGCCGAAATTGAGATTGTTGATGACCACACATAAACGCACCCCGAGATTTGCAAATCGTGGAAATCACTTCGGGACCCCAAAACTAAGTATAGTCCAAAAAACGGGCCAGAATCGACCCAAACTACGAGTTTTGAACACCCAGACATAGCACACCTTGGGGTTCGACAACCATGGAAAGCGTTTTGCGACCCCAAAACGGTGAGTAATAGTCCATGAAAGAGCCCAGAATCGGACAAACCTAGGATTATTGATGACCGACACGTAAACTCACTCAGGGGTTCGTTAATCGTGGAAATCACTCCAGGACCCCAAAATAGTGAGTAATAGTCCACGAAACGGGTCAGAATCGAGCAAAACTGCGAGTGTTGACGACCGACATGTAAGCGCACCTTGGGGTTGAACGACTGTGGAAATCGCTTCGGGACCCCAAAACGGTGAGTAATAGTCCACGAAACGAGTCAGAATTGGCCAAAACTATGAGTGTTGATGACGGACACGTAAATGCACTCCTGGGATCGTTAATCATGGAAATCGCTCTGGGACCCAGAACAGTGAGTAATAGTGCACGAAAAGGACCAGAATTGGCCGAAATTGAGAGTGTTGATGACCACACGTAATCGCACCCCGAGATTGGTCAATAATGGAAATCACTTCGGGACCCCAAAACTAAGTATAGTCCAAGAAACGGGCCAGAATCGACCCAAACAACGAGTTTTGAAAACCCAAACATAGCACACCTTGGGGTTCGACAACCATGGAAAGCATTTTGGGACCCCAAAACGGTAAGTAATAGTCCATGAAAGAGCCCAGAATCGAACAAACCTAGGATTAGTGATGACCGACACGTAAACGCACTCAGGGGTTCGTTAATCGTGGAAATCACTCCAGGACCCCAAAAGAGCGAGTAATAGTCCACGAAACGGGTCAGAATCGGCCAAAACTGCGAGTGTTGACGACCGACACGTATGCGCACCTTGGGGTTGAACGACTGTGGAAATCGCTTCGGGACCCCAAAACGGTGAGTAATAGTTCATGAAACAGGTCAGAATTGGCCAAAACTATGAGTGTTGACGATGGACACGTTAATGCACTCCTAGGATCGTCAATCATAGAAATGGCTCTGGGACCCAAAACGGTGAGTAATAGTGCACGAAACGGACCAGATTTGGCCGAAATTGAGATTGTTGATGACCACACATAAACGCACCCCGAGATTTGCAAATCGTGGAAATCACTTCGGGACCCCAAAACTAAGTATAGTCCAAAAAACGGGCCAGAATCGACCCAAACTACGAGTTTTGAACACCCAGACATAGCACACCTTGGGGTTCGACAACCATGGAAAGCGTTTTGCGACCCCAAAACGGTGAGTAATAGTCCATGAAAGAGCCCAGAATCGGACAAACCTAGGATTATTGATGACCGACACGTAAACTCACTCAGGGGTTCGTTAATCGTGGAAATCACTCCAGGACCCCAAAATAGTGAGTAATAGTCCACGAAACGGGTCAGAATCGAGCAAAACTGCGAGTGTTGACGACCGACATGTAAGCGCACCTTGGGGTTGAACGACTGTGGAAATCGCTTCGGGACCCCAAAACGGTGAGTAATAGTCCACGAAACGAGTCAGAATTGGCCAAAACTATGAGTGTTGATGACGGACACGTAAATGCACTCCTGGGATCGTTAATCATGGAAATCGCTCTGGGACCCAGAACAGTGAGTAATAGTGCACGAAAAGGACCAGAATTGGCCGAAATTGAGAGTGTTGATGACCACACGTAATCGCACCCCGAGATTGGTCAATAATGGAAATCACTTCGGGACCCCAAAACTAAGTATAGTCCAAGAAACGGGCCAGAATCGACCCAAACAACGAGTTTTGAAAACCCAAACATAGCACACCTTGGGGTTCGACAACCATGGAAAGCATTTTGGGACCCCAAAATGGTAAGTAATAGTCCATGAAAGAGCCCAGAATCGAACAAACCTAGGATTAGTGATGACCGACACGTAAACGCACTCAGGGGTTCGTTAATCGTGGAAATCACTCCAGGACCCCAAAAGAGCGAGTAATAGTCCACGAAACGGGTCAGAATCGGCCAAAACTGCGAGTGTTGACGACCGACACGTATGCGCACCTTGGGGTTGAACGACTGTGGAAATCGCTTCGGGACCCCAAAACGGTGAGTAATAGTTCATGAAACGGGTCAGAATTGGCCAAAACTATGAGTGTTGACGATGGACACGTTAATGCACTCCTAGGATCGTCAATCATGGAAATGGCTCTGGGACCCAAAACGGTGAGTAATAGTGTACGAAACGGACCAGATTTGGCCGAAATTGAGAGTGTTGATGACCACACATAAACGCACCCCGAGATTTGCTAATCGTGGAAATCACTTCGGGACCCCAAAACTAAGTATAGTCCAAAAAACGGGCCAGAATCGACCCAAACTACGAGTTTTGAACACCCACACATAGCACACCTTGGGGTTCGACAACCATGGAAAGCATTTTGCGACCCCAAAACGGTGAGTAATAGTCCATGAAAGAGGCCAGAATCGGACAAACCTAGGATTATTGATGACCGACACGTAAACTCACTCAGGGGTTCGTTAATCGTGGAAATCACTCCAGGACCCCAAAATAGTGAGTAATAGTCCACGAAACGGGTCAGAATCGAGCAAAACTGCGAGTGTTGACGACCGACATGTAAGCGCACCTTGGGGTTGAACGACTGTGGAAATCGCTTCGGGGCCCGAAAACGGTGAGTAATAGTCCACGAAACGGGTCAGAATTGGCCAAAACTATGAGTGTTGATGACGGACACGTAAATGCACTCCTGGGATCGTTAATCATGGAAATCGCTCTGGGACCCAGAACAGTGAGTAATAGTGCACGAAACGGACCAGAATTGGCCGAAATTGAGAGTGTTGATGACCACACGTAATCGCACCCCGAGATTGGTCAATCATGGAAATCACTTCGGGACCCCAAAACTAAGTATAGTCCAAGAAACGGGCCAGAATCGACCCAAACAACGAGTTTTGAAAACCCATACATAGCACACCTTGGGGTTCGACAACCATGGAAAGCATTTTGGGACCCCAAAAGGGTAAGTAATAGTCCATGAAAGAGCCCAGAATCGGACAAACCTAGGATTAGTGATGACCGACACGTAAACTCACTCAGGGGTTCGTTAATCATGGAAATCACTCCAGGACCCCAAAATAGCGAGTAATAGTCCACGAAACGGGTCAGAATCTACAAAACTGCGAGTGTTGACGACCGACACGTATGCACACCTTGGGGTTGAACGACTGTGGAAATCGCTTCGGGACCCCAAAACGGTGAGTAATAGTCCACGAAACAGGTCAGAATTGGCCAAAACTGTGAGTGTTGACGATGGACACGTTAATACACTCCTAGGATCGTCAATCATGGAAATGGCTCTGGGACCCAAAACGGTGATTAATAGTGCACGAAACGGACCAGATTTGGCCGAAATTGAGATTGTTGATGACCACACATAAACACACCCCGAGATTTGCAAATCGTGGAAATCACTTCGGGGCCCCAAAACTAAGTATAGTCCAAAAAACGGGCCAGATTCGACCCAAACTACGAGTTTTGAACACCCACACATAGCACACCTTGGGGTTCGACAACCATGGAAATCGTTTTGCGACCCCAAAACGGTGAGTAATAGTCCATGAAAGAGCCCTGAATCGGACAAACCTAGGATTATTGGTGACCGACACGTAAACTCACTCAGGGGTTCGTTAATCGTGGAAATCACTCCAGGACCCCAAAATAGTGAGTAATAGTCCACGAAACGGGTCAGAATCGAGCAAAACTGCGAGTGTTGACGACCGACATGTAAGCGCACCTTGGGGTTGAACGACTGTGGAAATCGCTTCGGGACCCCAAAACGGTGAGCAATAGTCCACGAAACGGGTGAGAATTGGCCAAAACTATGAGTGATGATGACGGACACGTAAATGCACTCCTGGGATCGTTAATCATGGAAATCGCTTTGGGACCCAAAACAGTGAGTAATAGTGCACGAAAAGGAACAGAATTGGCCGAAATTGAGAGTGTTGATGACCACACGTAATCGCACCCCGAGATTGGTCAATAATGGAAATCACTTCGGGACCCCAAAACTAAGTATAGTCCAACAAACGGGCCAGAATCGACCCGAACAACGAGTTTTGAAAACCCACACATAGCACACCTTGGGGTTCGACAACCATGGAAAGCATTTTGGGACCCCAAAACGGTAAGTAATAGTCCATGAAAGAGCCCAGAATCGGACAAACCTAGGATTAGTGATGACCGACACGTAAACGCACTCAGGGGTTCGTTAATCGTGGAAATCACTCCAGGACCCCAAAAGAGCGAGTAATAGTCCACGAAACGGGTCAGAATCGGCCAAAACTGCGAGTGTTGACGACCGACACGTATGCGCACCTTGGGGTTGAACGACTGTGGAAATCGCTTCGGGACCCCAAAACGGTGAGTAATAGTCCACGAAACGGGTCAGAATTGGCCAAAACTATGAGTGTTGATGACGGACACGTAAATGCACTCCTGGGATCGTTAATCATGGAAATCGCTCTGGGACCCAGAACAGTCAGTAATAGTGCACGAAAAGGACCAGAATTGGCCGAAATTGAGAGTGTTGATGACCACACGTAATCACACCCCAAGATTGGTCAATAATGGAAATCACTTCGGGACCCCAAAACTAAGTATAGTCCAAGAAACGGGCCAGAATCGACCCAAACAACGAGTTTTGAAAACCCAAACATAGCACACCTTGGGGTTCGACAACCATGGAAAGCATTTTGGGACCCCAAAACGGTAAGCAATAGTCCATGAAAGAGCCCAGAATCGGACAAACCTAGGATTAGTGATGACCGACACGTAAACGCACTCAGGGGTTCGTTAATCATGGAAATCACTCCAGGACCCCAAAAAAGCGAGTAATAGTCCACGAAACGGGTCAGAATCGGCCAAAACTGCGAGTGTTGACGACCGACACGTATGCGCACCTTGGGGTTGAACGACTGTGGAAATCGCTTCGGGACCCCAAAACGGTGAGTAATAGTTCACGAAACGGGTCAGAATTGGCCAAAACTATGAGTGTTGACGATGGACACGTTAATGCACTCCTAGGATCGTCAATCATGGAAATGGCTCTGGGACCCAAAACGGCGAGTAATAGTGCACGAAACGGACCAGATTTGGCCGAAATTGAGAGTGTTGATGACCACACATAAACGCACCCCGAGATTTGCTAATCGTGGAAATCACTTCGGGACCCCAAAACTAAGTATAGTCCAAAAAACGGGCCAGAATCGACCCAAACTACGAGTTTTGAACACCCACACATAGCACACCTTGGGGTTCGACAACCATGGAAAGCATTTTGCGACCCCAAAACGGTGAGTAATAGTCCATGAAAGAGGCCAGAATCGGACAAACCTAGGATTATTGATGACCGACACGTAAACTCACTCAGGGGTTCGTTAATCGTGGAAATCACTCGAGGACCCCAAAATAGTGAGTAATACTCCACGAAACGGGTCAGAATCGAGCAAAACTGCGAGTGTAGACGACCGACATGTAAGCGCACCTTGGGGTTGAACGACTGAGGAAATCGCTTCGGGGCCCCAAAACGGTGAGTAATAGTCCACGAAACGGGTCAGAATTGGCCAAAACTATGAGTGTTGATGACGAACACGTAAATGCACTCCTGGGATCGTCAATCATGGAAATCGCTCTGGGACCTAGAACAGTGAGTAATAGTGCATGAAACGGACCAGAATTGGCCGAAATTGAGAGTGCTGATGACCACACGTAATCGCACCCCGAGATTGGTCAATCATGGAAATCACTTCGGGACCTCAAAACTAAGTGTAGTCCAAGAAACGGGCCAGAATCGACCCAAACAACGAGTTTTGAAAACCCACACATAGCACACCTTGGGGTTCGACAACCATGGAAAGCATTTTGGGACCCCAAAAGGGTAAGTAATAGTCCATGAAAGAGCCCAGAATCGGACAAACCTAGGATTAGTGATGACCGACACGTAAACTCACTCAGGGGTTCGTTAATCGTGGAAATCACTCCAGGACCCCAAAATAGCGAGTAATAGTCCATGAAACGGGTCAGAATCGGCAAAACTGCGAGTGTTGACGACCGACACGTATGCACACCTTGGGGTTGAACGACTGTGGAAATCGCTTCGGGACCCCAAAACGGTGAGTAATAGTCCACGAAACAGGTGAGAATTGGCCAAAACTGTGAGTGTTGACGATGGACACGTTAATGCACTCCTAGGATCGTCAATCATGGAAATGGCTCTGGGACCCAAAACGGTGAGTAATAGTGCACGAAACGGACCAGATTTGGCCGAAATTGAGATTGTTGATGACCACACATAAATGCACCCCGAGATTTGCAAATCGTGGAAATCACTTCGGGGCCCCAAAACTAAGTATATTCCAAAAAACGGGCCAGAATCGACCCAAACTACGAGTTTTGAACACCCACACATAGCACACCTTGGGGTTCGACAACCATGGAAAGCGTTTTGCGACCCCAAAACGGTGAGTAATAGTCCATGAAAGAGCCCAGAATCGGACAAACCTAGGATTATTGATGACCGACACGTAAACTCACTCAAGGGTTCGTTAATCGTGGAAATCACTCCAGGACCCCAAAATAGTGAGTAATAGTCCACGAAACGGGTCAGAATCGAGCAAAACTGCGAGTGTTGACGACCGACATGTAAGCGCACCTTGGGGTTGAACGACTGTGGAAATCGCTTCGGGACCCCAAAACGGTGAGTAATAGTCCACGAAACGGGTCAGAATTGGCCAAAACTATGAGTGTTGATGACGGACACGTAAATGCACTCCTGGGATCGTTAATCATGGAAATCGCTCTGGGACCCAGAACAGTGAGTAATAGTGCACGAAAAGGACCAGAATTGGCCGAAATTGAGAGTGTTGATGACCACACGTAATCGCACCCCAAGATTGGTCAATAATGGAAATCACTTCGGGACCCCAAAACTAAGTATAGTCCAAGAAACGGGCCAGAATCGACCCAAACAACGAGTTTTGAAAACCCAAACATAGCACACCTTGGGGTTCGACAACCATGGAAAGCATTTTGGGACCCCAAAACGGTAAGTAATAGTCCGTGAAAGAGCCCAGAATCGGACAAACCTAGGATTAGTGATGACCGACACGTAAACGCACTCAGGGGTTCGTTAATCGTGGAAATCACTCCAGGACCCCAAAAAAGCGAGTAATAGTCCACGAAACGGGTCAGAATCGGCCAAAACTGCGAGTGTTGACGACCGACACGTATGCGCACCTTGGGGTTGAACGACTGTGGAAATCGCTTCGGGACCCCAAAACGGTGAGTAATAGTTCATGAAACGGGTCAGAATTGGCCAAAACTATGAGTGTTGACGATGGACACGTTAATGCACTCCTAGGATCGTCAATCATGGAAATGGCTCTGGGACCCAAAACGGTGAGTAATAGTGCACGAAACGGACCAGATTTGGCCGAAATTGAGAGTGTTGATGACCACACATAAACGCACCCCGAGATTTGCTAATCGTGGAAATCACTTCGGGACCCCAAAACTAAGTATAGTCCAAAAAACGGGCCAGAATCGACCCAAACTACGAGTTTTGAACACCCACACATAGCACACCTTGGGGTTCGACAACCATGGAAAGCATTTTGCGACCCCAAAACGGTGAGTAATAGTCCATGAAAGAGGCCAGAATCGGACAAACCTAGGATTATTGATGACCGACACGTAAACTCACTCAGGGGTTCGTTAATCGTGGAAATCACTCGAGGACCCCAAAATAGTGAGTAATAGTCCACGAAACGGGTCAGAATCGAGCAAAACTGCGAGTGTTGACGACCGACATGTAAGCGCACCTTGGGGTTGAACGACTGTGGAAATCGCTTCGGGGCCCCAAAACGGTGAGTAATAGTCCACGAAACGGGTCAGAATTGGCCAAAACTATGAGTGTTGATGACGAACACGTAAATGCACTCCTAGGATCGTTAGTCATGGAAATCACTCTGGGACCTAGAACAGTGAGTAATAGTGCACGAAACGGACCAGAATTGGCCGAAATTGAGAGTGTTGATGACCACACGTAATCGCACCCCGAGATTGGTCAATCATGGAAATCACTTCGGGACCTCAAAACTAAGTATAGTCCAAGAAACGGGCCAGAATCGACCCAAACAACGAGTTTTGAAAACCCACACATAGCACACCTTGGGGTTCGACAACCATGGAAAGCATTTTGGGACCCCAAAAGGGTAAGTAATAGTCCATGAAAGAGCCCAGAATCGGACAAACCTAGGATTAGTGATGACCGACATGTAAACTCACTCAGGGGTTCGTTAATCGTGGAAATCACTCCTGGACCCCAAAATAGCGAGTAATAGTCCATGAAACGGGTCAGAATCGGCAAAACTGCGAGTGTTGACGACCGACACGTATGCACACCTAGGGGTTGAACGACTGTGGAAATCGCTTCGGGACCCCAAAACGGTGAGTAATAGTCCACGAAACAGGTCAGAATTGGCCAAAACTGTGAGTGTTGACGATGGACACGTTAATACACTCCTAGGATCGTCAATCATGGAAATGGCTCTGGGACCCAAAACGGTGATTAATAGTGCACGAAACGGACCAGATTTGGCCGAAATTGAGATTGTTGATGACCACACATAAACGCACCCCGAGATTTGCAAATCGTGGAAATCACTTCGGGGCCCCAAAACTAAGTATAGTCCAAAAAACGGGCCAGAATCGACCCAAACTACGAGTTTTGAACACCCACACATAGCACACCTTGGGGTTCGACAACCATGGAAAGCGTTTTGCGACCCCAAAACGGTGAGTAATAGTCCATGAAAGAGCCCAGAATCGGACAAACCTAGGATTATTGATGACCGACACGTAAACTCACTCAGGGGTTCGTTAATCGTGGAAATCACTCCAGGACCCCAAAATAGTGAGTAATAGTCCACGAAACGGGTCAGAATCGAGAAAAACTGCGAGTGTTGACGACCGACATGTAAGCGCACCTTGGGGTTGAACGACTGTGGAAATCGCTTCGGGACCCCAAAACGGTGAGTAATAGTCCACGAAACGGGTGAGAATTGATCAAAACTATGAGTGTTGATGACGGACACGTAAATGCACTCCTGGGATCGTTAATCATGGAAATCGCTCTGGGACCCAGAACAGTGAGCAATAGTGCACAAAAAGGACCAGAATTGGCCGAAATTGAGAGTGTTGATGACCACACGTAATCGCACCCCAAGATTGGTCAATAATGGAAATCACTTCGGGACCCCAAAACTAAGTATAGTCCAAGAAACGGACCAGAATCGACCCAAACAACGAGTTTTGAAAACCCAAACATAGCACACCTTGGGGTTCGACAACCATGGAAAGCATTTTGGGACCCGAAAACGGTAAGTAATAGTCCATGAAAGAGCCCAGAATCGGACAAACCTAGGATTAGTGATGACCGACACGTAAACGCACTCAGGGGTTCGTTAATCATGGAAATCACTCCAGGACCCCAAAAAAGCGAGTAATAGTCCACGAAACGGGTCAGAATCGGCCAAAACTGCGAGTGTTGACGACCGACACGTATGCGCACCTTGGGGTTGAACGACTGTGGAAATCGCTTCGGGACCCCAAAACGGTGAGTAATAGTTCATGAAACGGGTCAGAATTGGCCAAAACTATGAGTGTTGACGATGGACACGTTAATGCACTCCTAGGATCGTCAATCATGGAAATGGCTCTGGGACCCAAAACGGTGAGTAATAGTGCACGAAACGGACCAGATTTGGCCGAAATTGAGAGTGTTGATGACCACACATAAACGCACCCCGAGATTTGCTAATCGTGGAAATCACTTCGGGACCCCAAAACTAAGTATAGTCCAAAAAACGGGCCAGAATCGACCCAAACTACGAGTTTTGAACACCCACACATAGCACACCTTGGGGTTCGACAACCATGGAAAGCATTTTGCGACCCCAAAACGGTGAGTAATAGTCCATGAAAGAGGCCAGAATCGGACAAACCTAGGATTATTGATGACCGACACGTAAACTCGCTCAGGGGTTCGTTAATCGTGGAAATCACTCGAGGACCCCAAAATAGTGAGTAATAGTCCACGAAACGGGTCAGAATCGAGCAAAACTGCGAGTGTTGACGACCGACATGTAAGCGCACCTTGGGGTTGAACGACTGTGGAAATCGCTTCGGGGCCCCAAAACGGTGAGTAATAGTCCACGAAACGGGTCAGAATTGGCCAAAACTATGAGTATTGATGACGAACACGTAAATGCACTCCTGGGATCGTTAGTCATGGAAATCGCTCTGGGACCTAGAACAGTGAGTAATAGTGCACGAAACGGACCAGAATTGGCCGAAATTGAGAGTGTTGATGACCACACGTAATCGCACCCCGAGATTGGTCAATCATGGAAATCACTTCGGGACCTCAAAACTAAGTATAGTCCAAGAAACGGGCCAGAATCGACCCAAACAACGAGTTTTGAAAACCCACACATAGCACACCTTGGGGTTCGACAACCATGGAAAGCATTTTGGGACCCCAAAAGGGTAAGTAATAGTCCATGAAAGAGCCCAGAATCGGACAAACCTAGGATTAGTGATGACCGACATGTAAACTCACTCAGGGGTTCGTTAATCGTGGAAATCACTCCAGGACCCCAAAATAGCGAGTAATAGTCCATGAAACGGGTCAGAATCGGCAAAACTGCGAGTGTTGACGACCGACACGTATGCACACCTAGGGGTTGAACGACTGTGGAAATCGCTTCGGGACCCCAAAACGGTGAGTAATAGTCCACGAAACAGGTCAGAATTGGCCAAAACTGTGAGTGTTGACGATGGACACGTTAATACACTCCTAGGATCGTCAATCATGGAAATGGCTCTGGGACCCAAAACGGTGATTAATAGTGCACGAAACGGACCAGATTTGGCCGAAATTGAGATTGTTGATGACCACACATAAACGCACCCCGAGATTTGCAAATCATGGAAATCACTTCGGGGCCCCAAAACTAAGTATAGTCCAAAAAACGGGCCAGAATCGACCCAAACTACGAGTTTTGAACACCCACACATAGCACACCTTGGGGTTCGACAACAGTGGAAAGCGTTTTGCGACCCCAAAACGGTGAGTAATAGTCCATGAAAGAGCCCAGAATCGGACAAACCTAGGATTATTGATGACCGACACATAAACTCACTCAGGGGTTCGTTAATCGTGGAAATCACTCCAGGACCCCAAAATAGTGAGTAATAGTCCACGAAACGGGTCAGAATCGAGAAAAACTGCGAGTGTTGACGACCGACATGTAAGCGCACCTTGGGGTTGAACGACTGTGGAAATCGCTTCGGGACCCCAAAACGGTGAGTAATAGTCCACGAAACGGGTGAGAATTGATCAAAACTATGAGTGTTGATGACGGACACGTAAATGCACTCCTGGGATCGTTAATCATGGAAATCGCTTTGGGACCCAGAACAGTGAGCAATAGTGCACAAAAAGGACCAGAATTGGCCGAAATTGAGAGTGTTGATGACCACACGTAATCGCACCCCAAGATTGGTCAATAATGGAAATCACTTCGGGACCCCAAAACTAAGTATAGTCCAAGAAACGGGCCAGAATCGACCCAAACAACGAGTTTTGAAAACCCACACATAGCACACCTTGGGGTTCGACAACCATGGAAAGCATTTTGGGACCCCAAAACGGTAAGTAATAGTCCATGAAAGAGCCCAGAATCGGACAAACCTAGGATTAGTGATGACCGACACGTAAACGCACTCGGGGGTTCGTTAATCGTGGAAATCACTCCAGGACCCCAAAAGAGCGAGTAATAGTCCACGAAACGGGTCAGAATCGGCCAAAACTGCGAGTGTTGACGACCGACACGTATGCGCACCTTGGGGTTGAACGACTGTGGAAATCGC
>NW_021282275.1:0-1199 GCF_002162155.2 Triticum dicoccoides
CCACCACCCCGGCGCCAGCGTCGCCCCTGCTCCGGTGAGTATTTTTTTCTGTTTTTCTTTTTTTTGCTGTTTAATTCTTGTTTAATTGTTAGTGTTAGTGTTAGTATTAGATTTAGTGTTAGAAAAGAAGAAAATTTAGTGTTAGTGTTAGAAAAAAGAATATGTAGAAGAAAAGAAGAAGTGGAAAAAAGATGAAAAAGAAGGAAAGAAAAGAAGTAGGAAAAAGATGAAAAAGAAGAAGAAGAAAAGAAGTAGAAGAAGTAGAAGAAGAAGAATAGAAGAAAAGAAAAGAAGTAAAAGAAGTAGAAAATAGATGAAAAAAGAAGAAGAAGAAGAAAGGAAAGAAGAAGAAGGATAGAAGAAGAAGAAGAAGAAAGGAAAGAAGAAGAAAAAAGAAGAAGAAGAGAAGGAAAGAAGAAGAAGGATAGAAGGAAACACCCCGACCACTGACCCCGACATCCCGACCCCGACACTACACCCCGACACCTGACCCCGACACCCCGACCCCGACACCACACCCCGACACCCAGACCACGACACCACACCCCGACACCCCGACCCCGACACGACACCTCCAAGGACAAAGATGGAAGGGGAGCCGACTGAGGCCAAGGACAAACGTGCCCAAATTGAAGGTGTGCCACACCATCAAGGTAGCTCCAGCTTATATCAGTTCGGGCGGAATTGGGTAATGTGGTTTGCTTCATGATTAATGCAATTCATTCATCATGCTAGGTTGAGCCCTTTAATTACTAATTTACTTTGTTTCTCTCTTTCAGGCATGCTACAATAAGACGGATAAGGTGCCAGAGGGGTACGACCTGTATGCCATGGCCCACACTGCCTCTTACAAGCAAGTCAAGGGGAAGGCGAGGAAAGGGGAGGATTTTAACCCGAGACAAATCCCCTACAATGCAGAGCAGGTGATGATATCTAGTGGCGGGAGGTCCCGTGGTTCCATAGCCATTGATCCAGAGATTGCTCCTGAGACCACGGTGAGTTTAATTTGAATGGACGTTACTTGCTAGTCTTAGCATTTGAGTGTCATCATGCTAACGAAACATTGGAAATGATCTTTGGTGCAGCGTTACTCCACACAAGCATCACACGATCCTTCTCCAGCTACTGGCATGAGCCAGCCCGCTCCCACACCTCCATGATCAAGGTAAGTTTCTCTAGTTTTTTGCTTAACAAATGCA
>NW_021282276.1:0-1094 GCF_002162155.2 Triticum dicoccoides
CATGTAGGCCAAGGCGCACCCCCTACAGCCCATGTGGCCCCCGGGGCAGGTGGCCCCACCCGGTGGGCCCCCGGGACCCTTCCGGTGGTCCCGGTACAATACCGATGACCCCGAAACTTGTCCCGATGGCCGAAACAGGACTTCCTATATATAAATCTTTACCTCCGGACCATTCCGGAACTCCTCGTGACGTCCGGGATCTCATCCGGGACTCCGAACAACATTCGGTAACCACATACAAACTTCCTTTATAACCCTAGCGTCATCGAACCTTAAGTGTGTAGACCCTACGGGTTCGGGAGACATGTAGTCATGACCGAGATGTTCTCCGGTCAATAACCAACAACGGGATCTGGATACCCATGTTGGCTCCCACATGTTCCACGATGATCTCATCGGATGAACCACGATGTCAAGGACTCAATCGATCCCGTATACAATTCCCTTTGTCTAGCGGTATGGTACTTGCCCGAGATTCGATCGTCGGTATACCGATACCTTGTTCAATCTCATTACCGGCAAGTCTCTTTACTCGTTCTGTAACACATCATCCCGTGATCAACCCCTTGGTCACATTGTGCACATTATGATGATGTCCTACCGAGTGGGCCCAGAGATACCTCTCCATTTACATGGAGTGACAAAATCCCAATCTCGATTCGTGCCAACCCAACAGACACTTTCAGAGATACCCGTAGTGTACCTTTATAGCCACCCAGTTACGTTGTGACGTTTGGCACACCCAAAGCACTCCTACGGTATCCGGGAGTTGCACAATCTCATGGTCTAAGGAAATGATACTTGACATTAGAAAAGCTTTAGCATACGAACTACATGATCTTGTGCTAGGCTTAGGATTGGGTCTTGTCCATCACATCATTCTCCTAATGATGTGATCCCGTTATCAACGACATCCAATGTCCATGGTCAGGAAACCGTAACCATCTATTGATTAACGAGCTAGTCAACTAGAGGCTTACTAGGGACATGGTGTTGTCTATGTATCCACACATGTATCTGAGTTTCCTATCAATACAATTCTAGCATGGATAATAAACGATTATCATGAACAAGGAAATATAATAATAATCAAT
>NW_021282277.1:0-880 GCF_002162155.2 Triticum dicoccoides
AGTCCTGGATTATTAACCCGGACCCTTATGTACCTAAGACCACAAAGGTACCGGAGCCATCATTGAAGCCTCTCCCCACAAGGCCTTGGGAACATAGTGCCGAGGAAACTGCCGCGGCCGCGGCTGCTGATCATGAGAAATGGAAGGCGGACTGCAAGAAGAAAAGAGAGCCCGAGCCCAAGCCAGTATTTTCTGATGAGCAAAAGAAGTGGGCTAAGTCATTTTTGAGCACACCGTCCCAAGCCGCGAAGAATCTGCCTGACGACTATGCACGTGAACTTCGTAGGCAGGCACTCATGTTGAAGGAGAAGAAAGAGCGGGCGGAGAACCAGGAGAACAAAGCCTTGGAGGAGGCCGAGAAAACGGAATTAGAAAGTAAAAAAAAAGGGAAACGAGTTGCCCAGCTCGGGGAACAAAGTAAACAATCGATTGCCCCGCTTATAGTGAAAGCCGCCGGTCCGGATGACCCCGACATCATAGCAGCTGCGGCAGCACATGGATTGACTGTAACGAGTGCCAGAGAACAAGCGGCCAACTTAGGTATTACTCTTCGTGAACTGTTAGGCCTTGATGAGGCGCCAGTGAAGGAGGTAGTAATTACATATGTGAAGAATGGGCCTCTCGTCGAGCCTGCGCAGGAAGAGGATCTACCTCCACAAATGAAAGGTCTGCTGAAATGGTACAAGGGTTACATAAAAAATAAAAACGCCAAAGAATATATTTATGCGGAAGTTAGATATGAGCATCACTTCAAACATTACTATGTACAAATTCATCTGAGTGAATTGTTCCAGCTTTTCAATCTGCGCGAGCTCGACAAATCTATCATCAGTTGCTACGTTCTGTAAGTGATTTATTTCTACCCCATCTCGTTCATATT
>NW_021282278.1:0-1374 GCF_002162155.2 Triticum dicoccoides
ATTGTTTCTAGAATCGGGTCCTTTCTCGAGGAAAAGTTTCTCTCGAAAGAATTGAGTGGGAGGATGGTGGAGACTTGATGAGGTTATTGAACCGTCTCTTCAACTAGTGTGTGACAGGGCACAGGGAGTTGTTCCTGTGGCACCTACACCAATTGAAGTGGAAGCTTATGATATTGATCATGAAACTTTGGATCAAGTCACTCCCAAACCTCGTAGGATGACAAGGATGCGTACTACTTCAGAGTGGTACGTAATCCTGTCTTGAAGGTCATGTTGCTAGACAACAATGAACCTACGAGCTATGGAGAAGCGATGGTGGGCCCGAATTCCGACAAATGGTTAGAAGCCATGAAATCCGAGATAGTATCCATATATCAGAACAAAGCATGGACTTTGATGGACTTGCCCGATGATCGGCAATCCATTGAGATAAATGGATCTTTTAAGAAGAAGACGGACGTGGATGGTAATGTCACCATCTATGAAGCTCGACTTGTGGCAAAGTGTTTTCCGACAAGTTCAAGGAGTTGACTACGATGAGATTTTCTCACTCGTAGCGATGCTTAAAGTCCGTCGGATTCATGTTAGCATTAGCTGTATTTATGAAATCTGGCAGATGGATGTCAAAACGAGTTTCCTTACCAGTTTTCGTGAGGAAAGGTTGTATGTAATACAATCAGAAAGTTTTTGTCGATCCTAAGGATGCTAAAAGGTATGCTAGCTCCAGCGATCCTTTTAAGGACTGGAGTAAGCATCTCGGAGTTGGAATGTACGCTTTGATGAGATGATCAAAGATTTTGGATTTATACAAAGTTTATGAGAAACTTGTATTTCCAAAGAAGTGAGTGGGAGCACTATAGAATTTCTGATGAGTATATGTTGTTGACATATTGTTGATCAGAAATGACGTAGAATTTCTAGAAAGCATATAGGGTTATTTTGAAAGTGTTTTTCAATGGAAAGCCTGGATTAAGCTACTTGAACATTGAGCATCAAGATCTATAAGGATAGATCAAAATGCTTAATAATACTTTCAAATGAGCACATACCTTGACATGATCTTGAAGGTGTTCAAGATGGACCAGTCAAAGAAGGAGTTCTTGCCTGAGTTGTAAGGTACGAAGTTAAGACTTAAAGCTCGACCACGTCAGAATAGAGAGAAAGGACGAAGGTCGTCCCCTATGCTTAAGACGTAGGCTCTTCAGTATGCTATGCTGTGTACCGCACCTGAAGTGTGCCTTGCCATGAGTCAGTCAAGGGGTACAAGAGTGATCCAAGAATGGCTCACAGGACAGCGGTCAAAGTTATCCTTAGTAACTAGTGGACTAAGGAATTTTCTCGATTATGGAGGTGGTAAAAGAGTTCGTCGTAAAG
>NW_021282279.1:0-1188 GCF_002162155.2 Triticum dicoccoides
CTAAACAATTAGGTAAATGACCGAAAAACAACAAATGATGTCAGAACATGTTGGAAATTGATGACGTCGCTTTGAATGCTGCATACTGAACACAAAAGAAGTCAAAGTTCAAATAAGTTTAAAAAACAACGAAGTGCCCGTGTAACAGATGAGTTCTCGTCCGAAAACCTGATACTCCGAAAGAGTTTGTCCAGTTTGTACACGAAGTGCGTCCAGTTTTTGCCGTGACCCTCTCTACTCTTTCGCACATGCTATGCGGGTGAAATGATGATACCATGCCAAGTTTCCACATTTTTAGAATTCATTTTGTAGTGATTTTCAATTTCACGGTCATTTAGCTCTCTAAACAATTAGGTAAATGACCGAAAAACAACAAATGATGTCAGAACATGTTGGAAATTGATGACGTCACTTTGAATGATGCATACTGAACACAAAAGAATTCCAGAGTTCAAATAAGTTTAAAAAACATTGAAGTGTCCATGTAACAGATGAGTTCTCGTCCGAAACCCTGATACTCCGAAAGAGTTTGTCCAGTTTGTACACGAACTGCGTCCAGTTTTTGCCGTGACCCTCTCTACTCTTTTGCACATGCTATGCCGGTGAAATGATGATACCACGCCAAGTTTCAACATTTTCAGAATTCATTTTGTAGTGATTTCAATTTCACGGTAATTTAGCTCTCTAAACAATTAGGTAAATGACCGAAAAACAACAAATGATGTCAGAACATGTTGGGAATTGATGACGTCGCTTTGAATGCTGCATACTGAACACAAAAGAAGTCAAAGTTCAAATAAGTTTAAAAAACAACGAAGTGCCCGTGTAACAGATGAGTTCTCGTCCGAAAACCTGATACTCCGAAAGAGTTTGTCCATGTTGTACACGAAGTGCGTCCAGTTTTTGCCGTGACCCTCTCTACTCTTTCGCACATGCTATGCGGGTGAAATGATGATACCATGCCAAGTTTCCACATTTTTAGAATTCATTTTGTAGTGATTTTCAATTTCACGGTCATTTAGCTCTCTAAACAATTAGGTAAATGACCGAAAAACAACAAATGATGTCAGAACATGTTGGAAATTGATGACGTCACTTTGAATGCTGCATACTGAACACAAAAGAATTCCAGAGTTCAAATAAGTTTAAAAAACATTGAAGTGTCCATGTAACAGATGAGTTCTCGTC
>NW_021282280.1:0-1492 GCF_002162155.2 Triticum dicoccoides
GTGTATTACGATTTCCGGATAATACAGTTATAGCATGAATAAAAGACTATTATCATGAACAAAGAAATATAATAATAACCAATTTATTATTGCCTCTAGGGCGTATTTCCAACAGTCTCCCACTTGCACTAGAGTCAATAATCTAGTTCACATCGCCATGTGATTAACACTCACAGGTCACATCGCCATGTAACCAACATCCAAAGAGTTTACTAGAGTCAATAATCTAGTTCACATCACTATGTGATTAACACTCAATGAGTTCTGGGTTTGATCATGTTGCTTGTGAGAGAGGTTTTAGTCAACGGGTCTGAACCTTTCAGATCCGTGTGTGCTTTACAAATCTTTATGTCATCTCCTAGATGTAGCTACCACGCTCTATTTGGAGCTATTCCAAATAACTGTTCTACTTGGAGCTATTCTAAATTGTTGCTCCATTATACGTATCCGGTATCTCTACTCAGAGCTATCCGGATAGGTGTTAAGCTTGCATCGTCGTAACTCTTTACGTCGAACTCTTTATCACCTCCATAACCAAGAAAATTCCTTAGTCCACTAGTTACTAAGGATAACTTTGACCGCTGTACTGTGATCTATTCTTGGATCACTCTTGTACCCCTTGACTGACTCATGGCAAGGCACACTTCAGGTGCGGTACACAGCATAGCATACTGTAGAGCCTACGTCTAAAGCATAGGGGACGACCTTCGTCCTTTCTCTCTTTTCTGCCGAGGTCGAGCTTTAAGTCTTAACTTCATACCTTACAACTCAGGCAAGAACTTCTTCTTTGACTGATCCATCTTGAACACCTTCAAGATCATGTCAAGGTATGTGCTCATTTGAAAAGTACCATTAAGCGTTTTGATCTATCCTTATAGATCTTGATGCTCAATGTTCAAGTAGCTTAATCCTGACTTTCCATTGAAAAACACTTTCAAATAACCCTATATGCTTTCCAGAAATTATACGTCATTTCTGATCCATAATATGTCAACAACATATACTCATCAGAAATTCTATAGTGCTCCCACTCACTTCTTTGGAAATACAAGTTTCTCATGAACTTTGTATAAACCCAAAATCTTTGATCATTTCATCAAAGCGCACATTCCAACTCCGAGATGCTTATTCCAGTCCTTAGAAGGATTGCTGGAGCTAGCATACCTTTTAGCATCCTTAGGATCGACAAAACCTTTCTGATTGTATTACATACAACCTTTCCTTACGAAAACTGGTAAGGAAACTCGTTTTGACATCCATCTGCCAGATTTCATAAATGCAGCTAATGCTAACATGATTCCAACGGACTTAAGCATCGCTACGGATGAGAAAATCTCATCGTAGTCAACTCCTTGAACTTGTGAAAAACTCTTCGCCACAAGTCGAGCTTCATAGACGGTGACATTACCGTCCACGCCCGTCTTCTTCTTAAAGATCCATTTATCTCAATGGCTTGCCGATCATCGGGCAAGTCCACCAAAGTCCATGCTTT
>NW_021282281.1:0-1458 GCF_002162155.2 Triticum dicoccoides
GTAGCCTGCAGTACAATCGCTCGGGTTCAGTTAGAGCCCAACGCCTCGCTCGGGTTCAGTTAGAGCCAACGCCTCGCACACACGTGCGTACGTGTACGAGAGAAACGCGCATCGCTCGGCCCCCGACCTCCCACCGTAACCGGCAACTCCCTAAAATTTTCCTACCCCTCGCTTCTACCACGATTTTTTCCGTCATGGACGGCCCAAGGAATGTCATGCAGCTGCGTCTCCGGCCCGCCGAGGACGAAAAGCCCATTTTCTGTCATGATTTTTTGTCATAGAAGTAGGAGCCCACCACATCTATGATGATACCGGGTTCTGTCACAATTATCGTCATAGAAGTGTCATATGTATGACAGAAAAAAATTCGTTCGGCCCAAAATGTCACGGATGTGTCTTTTTTTAGTGATATGCCTTATGTTCTAGCTCAAGAGGTAAGTGCCATGCTTTTCCATATACCATTTTATATGGAGACATACCCATAGGATTCTTATATGCAATTCTATAATCCCATAATGCATCATCAAGTTTCTTGGACCAATTCTTTCTAGATATATTAATAGTCTTTTGCAAAATTAATTTGAGCTCTCTATTACTCAATTCTACTTGACCACTATACTATGGGTGATATGGAGATGCAATTCTATGATTAACATCATACTTAGCAAGCATTTTACGAAAAGGACCATGAATAAAATGTGAACTACCAACAGTCATTAAGTATCTAGGAACTCCAAACCTCGGAAAAATAACTTCTTTAAGCATCTTAATAGAGGTGTTATGAACAGCACTACTAGTTGGAATAGCTTCTACCCACTTAGTAAGGTAATCAACAACAACTAAAATATGTGTATACCCATTAGAGGAAGGAAACGGTCCCAGATAATTAAAGCCCCAAACATCAAATGGTTCAATAACAAGAGAATAATTCATAGGCATTTCTTGATGTCTACTGATATTACCAATTCTTTGACATTCATCACAAGACAAGACAAACTTACGGGCATCCTTGAAGAGAGTAGGCCAATAAAAACTGGATTGCAATACCATGTGTGCAGTTTTATCTCCAGCGTGGTGTCCTCCATATGCCTCGGAGTGACACTTGCGTAGGATATGTTCCTGTTCATGCTCAGGTACACAATGTCTAATAACACCATCTACTCCTTCTTTATAAAGGTGTGGGTCATCCCAGAAGTAATGCCTTAAATCATAGAAAAACTTTTTATTTTGCTGCTATGTGAAACTAGGTGGTATAAATTTAGCAATAATGTAATTAGCATAGTCAGCATACCATGGAGCAGTATGAGAAGCATTTATGACATCTAATTGTTCATCTGGAAAGCTATCATCAATAGGTAGTGGGTCATCAAGAACATTCTCTAACCTAGACAAGTTGTCTACAACGGGGTTCTCAACTCCCTTTCTATCAATAATATGCAAATCAAATTCTTGTTGTAG
>NW_021282282.1:0-1036 GCF_002162155.2 Triticum dicoccoides
TTGAGTCGTAGAGTCATGTTGTGATGCCATGTTGTATTTGCACATATCGAGCATATTGTGTGTATGCTATTGAAATGCTTGGTATGTGTGGGATCTGACCATCTAGTTGTTTATCTTTAGTAGCCTCTCTTACCGGGAAATGTCTCCTAGTGTTTCCACCGAGCCATGGTAGCTTGCTACTGCTCCGGAACACTTAGGCTGGCCGGCATGTGTCCTTCTTCGTTCCTGTGTCTGTCCCTTCGGGGAAATGTCACGCTTTGAGTACCGGAGTCCTGTTAGCCCGCTACAGCCCGGTTTACCGGAGTCCTGCTAGCCCAGTGCTACAGCCCGGACCCACTTGCTGATGACCGACACGTTCGAAGCTGGGTCATGGATGCCTGTCCCTGTAAGTCTGTGCCACTTTGGGTTTACGACTAGTCATGTCAGCCCGGGCTCCTTATCATATGGATGCTAGCGAATCTATCATATACGTGAGCCAAAAGGCGCAAACGGTCCCGGGCAAAGGTAAGGCGACACCCGTGGGGATACCGTGCGTGAGGCCGCAAAGTGATATGAGGTGTTACCGGCTAGATCAATGTGACATCGAGTCGGGGTCCTGACAGCATTGGTATCAGAGCTTGACTGCCTGTAGGATTACTAAGCCAAACTGGTCGAAGTTGAGTCTAGAAATTCTTTAGTTATATAAGGGAATTGATTGTGGGATGGAACGTAAGGCTCTTTTTACTCCTTATACCTCATGGCCTTCTGATCTGAGTCATCATCTTCTCTTCTACGGGGATTAAGAACTAGGCTTTCTCTTCTTTCTATCAGGATCACGTGTTACTAATCCGTAGACTTATAAGATTGTTGGATTTACGCTTGAGTTCAGTTCCTACTACTTCCGTATGTTAATTGTTGATCTCGAAACCTTGATATTGTGCTTCTGAGTGGTTATGCCACCATTTTTGTGAATGTCTCAAATCTTTTCTGAGCATTTACAGCCGTTATGCTGTCCGAGTCATCCCAGGTTTCTAAATAGCTTGAAGCAATTTGCAAA
>NW_021282283.1:0-1290 GCF_002162155.2 Triticum dicoccoides
GCACTGGCAAAGGACGAGGTGACGATGCGCGTGGGAAACGGTTCCAAAGTCGATGTGATCGCGGTCGGCACACTACCTCTACATCTACCTTCGGGATTAATATTAGACCTAAATAATTGTTATTTGGTGCCAGCGTTGAGCATGAACATTATATCTGGATCTTGTTTAATGCGAGACGGTTATTCATTTAAATCAGAGAATAATGGTTGTTCTATTTATATGAGTAATATCTTTTATGGTCATGCACCCTTAAAGAGTGGTCTATTCTTATTAGATCTCGATAGTAGTTATACACATATTCATAATGTTGAAACCAAAAGATGCAGAGTTGATAATGAAAGTGCAACTTATTTGTGGCACTGTCGTTTAGGTCATATCGGTGTAAAGCGCATGAAGAAACTCCATACTGATGGACTTTTGGAACCACTTGATTATGAATCGCTTGGTACTTGCGAACCGTGCCTCATGCGTAAGATGACCAAAAACACCGTTCTCCGGTTCTATGGAAAGAGCAACAGATTTGTTGGAAATCATACATACCGATGTGTGCGGTCCAATGAATATTGAGGCTCGTGGCGGATATCGTTATTTTCTCACCTTCACAGATGATTTAAGCAGATATGGGTATGTCTACTTAATGAAACATAAGTCTGAAACATTTGAAAAGTTCAAAGAATTTCAGAGTGAAGTTGAAAATCATCGTAACAAGAAAATAAAGTTTCTACGATCTGATCGTGGAGGAGAATATTTGAGTTACGAGTTTGGTGTACATTTGAAAAACTGTGGAATAGTTTCGCAACTCACGCCACCCGGAACACCACAGCGTAATGGTGTGTCCGAACATCGTAATCGTACTTTACTAGATATGGTGCGATCTATGATGTCTCTTACCGATTTACCGCTATCGTTTTCGGGTTATGCTATAGAGACGGCCGCATTCACGTTAAATAGGGCACCATCAAAATCCGTTGAGACGACGCCTTATGAACTGTGGTTTGGCAAGAAACCAAAGTTGTCGTTTCTTAAAGTTTGGGGCTGCGATGCTTATGTGAAAAAACTTCAACCTGATAAGCTCGAACCCAAATCGGAGAAATGTGTCTTCATAGGATACCCAAAGGAAACTGTTGGGTACACCTTCTATCACAGATCCGAAGGCAAGACATTCGTTGCTAAGAATGGATCATTTCTAGAGAAGGAGTTTCTCTCGAAAGAAGTGAGTGGGAGGAAAGTAGAACTTGATGAGGTAACTGTACCTGCTCCCTTACTGGAAAGTAGTTCATCACAGAAAAC
>NW_021282284.1:0-1140 GCF_002162155.2 Triticum dicoccoides
CAAGTAACAAATATGTCGTTGTTGTCCTAATGCAGTAAAAGAGAGCAGGAGCGAGAGAGTGGGATTTTATCGGAATGAACAAGGGGGTTTTGCTTGCCTGGCACTTCTGAAGATAACATTGAGTCTTCATTAGTGTCAACGATCACATCATCGGTATCACGTCTATCGAGAGGGGACAAATACCGGCAAACAAAAAGAACACAATCAATGCAATGCACAATATGATGCATGCTATGACATGGCAATATGAATGTGTTTTGGGCTAATGCAACTAGCAACAGATTAAATGAAGTTGGTTTGAATACAAGATTCAAATTCAAACTCCATATGTGATTATTTAAATGCCCTTTAATTGATTTGTGCTAAACAGCAGCTATAAGTTGTTCTAATATGCATGGAAATGGTACAGATGGATTCCCTGAATTTTTCTGATAATTTTTCATATATAAATTATTTAATTTGGAGTTACGGTTGAATTTCTATGAATTTTTGAAGTTTGTGGTATTTTCTGGATTTTTCAGAAAAAGGATAAATCCAGAAAATTGCATTACTGCGTCAGCATGACGTCGTTGTGACGTCAGCAGGTCAACAGACCGAGTCCAGGTCAAACCTGACGTGTGGGGTCCACACGTCAGTGACTAACTAACTAACCTAATTAATTAATGTTAAATTACTACTAACTAAAATGTCAGTTGAGTTAATTAGACTTAATTAAAAAGACTAATCTAGGATTAGCTGGGCCAGGGCCCACTTGTCGGTGACCCAGGGGAGGTCAAACCCCTGGTCAGCCGAGGCTAATACGCCGGCGGCTCGTCGCCGGCTACAGCAGGCGCGGCGGAGGGCTCGGGTTAGCTCCTCCGGCCACCAAAACGACGGCGGAGAGGCTCTACGAGATGCCCAGGCTCGCGCGCATCCATTGCGGCCAGAGGCAGCAGCTGGGGTGCACTACAGCGACGGCGGCGATGGCAAGTGCGGCGGCCGGAGCTACGGGTTCGAGCGGGGCGAGGCCACAGAGGACGGGAGGGATGGCTAAGGGGCTCACCGAGCTCCTGAAGATGCTAGGAGCACGGTGCCGTGCTCGGTTTCGAGCCTTACTGGCTGCAGTGACGGCGGCGACATCGCCGGCGGCGTGGAGTTCTC
>NW_021282285.1:0-931 GCF_002162155.2 Triticum dicoccoides
CCCGTTTCATGGACTATTACTCACTGTTTTTCGGTCCCGGAGTGATTTCCACGATTAACGAACCCTGGGGTGCGTTTACGTGTCGGTCATCAACACTCGCAGTTTTGGCTGATTCTGGCCCGTTTCTTGGATTATTACTCACTGTTTTGAGGTCTTGAAGCAATTTCCATAGTTATTGAACCCCAAGGTGCACTTATATGTTGGTCATCAACATTGGCAGTTTTGGCCGATTTTGGCCCATTTCATGGACTATTACTCACTGTTTTGGCGTCGCGGAGTGATTTCCATGATTAACGAACCTTGGGTGCGTTTACGTGTCGGTCATCAACACTCGCAGTTTTGGCCGATTCTGGCCTGTTTCTTGGACTATTACTCACTGTTTTGTAGTCTCGGGGTGATTTCCACGATTAACGAACCCTAGGTGTGTTTACGTGTCGGTCATCAACACTCACAGTTTTGGCTAATTCTGGCCCGTTTATTGGATTATTACTCACTGTTTTGAGTTCCCAAAGCGATTTCCATGCTTATTGAACCCCAAGATGCGCTTACATGTCCGTCATCAACACTGGCAGTTTGGGACGATTCTGGCCCATTTCATGGACTATTACTCATTGTTTTGGGTCATGGAGTGATTTCCATGATTAATGAACCCTGGGGTGCATTTATGTGTCGGTCATCAACACTCACAGTTTTGGCCGATTCTGGCCCGTTTCTTGGATTATTAGTCACCGTTTTGAGTTCCCAGGCGATTTCCATAGTTATTGAACCCCAAGGTGTGCTTACATGTCGGTTATCAACACTGGCAGTTTTGGCCGATTCTGGCCCGTTCCATGGACTATTACTAACTGTTTTGCGGTCCCGTAGTGATTTCCACAATTAACGAACCCTGGGGTGCGTCTATGTGTCAGTCATCAACACTCGCAGTTTTGGC
>NW_021282286.1:0-1428 GCF_002162155.2 Triticum dicoccoides
ATCTCATGGTCTAAGGAAAAGATACTTTGACATTGGAAAACTCTAGCAAACGAACTATACGATCTTGTGCTATGTTTAGGATTGGGTCTTGTCCATCACATCATTCTCCTAATGATGTGATCTCGTTATCAATGACATCCAGTGTCCATAGTCAGGAAACCATGACTATCTGTTGATCAACGAGCTAGTCAACTAGAGGCTCACTAGGGACATGTTGGTGTCTGTTATTCACACATGTATTACGATTTCCGGATAACACAATTATAGCATGAATAAAGACAATTATCATGAACAAGGAAATATAATAATAATGCTTTTATTATTGCCTCTAGGGCATATTTCCAACAGTCTCCCACTTGCACTAGAGTCAATAATCTAGTTACATTGTGATGAATCGAACACCCATGGAATTCTGGTGTTGATCATGTTTTGCTCTAGGGAGAGGTTTAGTCAACGGATCTGCTATATTTAGGTCCGTATGTACTTTACAAATCTCTATGTCTCCATCTTGAACATTTTCACGAATGGAGTTGAAGCGACACTTGATGTGCCTTGTCTTCTTGTGAAACCTGGGCTCCTTGGCAAGTGCAATAGCTCCAGTGTTGTCACAGAAGAGCTTGATCGGCCCCGACGCATTGGGTATGACTCCTAGGTCGGTGATGAACTCCTTCACCCATATTGCTTCATGTGCTTCCTCCGAGGCTGCCATGTACTCCGCTTCACATGTAGATCCCGCCACGACGCTTTGCTTGCAACTGCACCAGCTTACTGCCCCACCATTCAAAATATACACGTATCCGGTTTGTGACTTAGAGTCATCCAGATCTGTGTCGAAGCTAGCGTCGACGTAACCCTTTACGACGAGCCCTTCGTCACCTCCATAAACGAGAAACATTTCCTTAGTCCTTTTCAGGTACTTCAGGATATTCTTGACCGTTGTCCAGTGTTCCTTGCCGGGATTACTTTGGTACCTTCCTACCAAACTGACGGCAAGGTTAACATCAGGTCTGGTACACAGCATGGCATACATAATAGAACCTATGGCTGAGGCATAGGGGATGACGCTCATCTCTTCTATATCTTCTGCCATGGTCGGACATTGAGCTGAGCTCAATTTCATACCTTGTAACACAGGCAAGAACCCCTTCTTGGATTGATCCATATTGAACTTCTTCAATATCTTATCAAGGTATGTGCTTTGTGAAAGACCTATGAGGCGTCTCGATCTATCTCTATAGATTTTGATGCCTAATATATAAGCAGCTTCTCCAAGGTCCTTCATTGAAAAACTTTTATTCAAGTAGGCCTTGATGCTGTCCAAGAGTTCTATATCATTTCCCATCAAAAGTATGTCATCTACATATAATATGAGAAATGCTACAGAGCTCCCACTCACTTTCTTGTAAACGCAGGCTTCTCCATAAGTCT
>NW_021282287.1:0-1509 GCF_002162155.2 Triticum dicoccoides
AATGTTCTTCTGTGGGAATAAACCATCTAAAGAAAAGGTGTATTCCGATGGGAATATAAGCTTGGCTTGGGTCTTTTATGTCTTCAATTTAACTATTTTTTATCTTTAAACACAGTACTGACGCAAGCGCCCATATGTGTTGTATGTCATAAAGAAAATCTTTGAATTTGTCGTCGATTGAAATTTCAAAATATTTACTTTTTTTTGGTATATGACACGTGTTTTGCTACTAGTTAAATTGATGACCTAAAATCTCATGTCCGGCTTATATTCCTATCCAGAGGGAGTATCATTCTTCAACAAGCGGTTGATATAACATCTTTTGACAACATCTTTTGACCATGACACCACTATTCTTTTAATCACACATCAACGCCTCGACTTGTCCAGCCTCAAGCCAATGACGAGGAGGCAAGACACACAGCAATCAAGATGTGTCACAAATCGATGTCGGAGACCACTACAACACGAGGGCTCTAGAGCAGTCTGGGTCAATACACCCCTCATCCATACACCTAAGAATAATCCGCGTGTGGATGACAGGTCTGGTCAGAGTTGTGAAGAAGTTATGAAGGAATCATTGACGATGAGGATACACTGCGCCTAGACGCCCACACCCTGAGAAGCGGCCAACCCTAACTACATCAGCGGTACCTCCAAAGAGGGGGCAAAGTCGTGGCACCGCTGCCTGTTAGAATAAATTTGAGGCCACTGTCGATCATCCAGGACCAAGCAATCACACGAGCACGACACCGAGATTTGTTAACGAGGTTCGGCGAACTCGCCTACATCCGGGGGGGGGGGAGGAGATACCATCTCACACATAAATATACTATTAGTTCATATAGACACCACAACCTGTCTTCAATACATCAACCATAACATCCAACTCATCGTCCTATATGACCTATCTAACAGACGATCAAATGCACCACTCGCAATTCGCAAACAAAAACAGATATCGTTGAACCTGAACCCCCCTTGTTGCACCCAAAATGGAGCCTAACTGAATTAACGAGGTCAAGGAGCAGAGACTTCGGTGCACAATCCTCACCTCCGCCCTGCTCAGAATCCACTACACGTACCAACCCCATGAAGAACCACAACTATCCATTCCAGTTAAGATGACCCGAAGCACGCCCGCTAGGAAATAGAGGGTTAGCGGTTTTATTCAACTTTTAATAAGAGGGGGAGGGAGGGAGAGTACCACATCGCCGACGACCGCGAGGCGGACGCGGCCGGCTCCGGCGCCGGCGCCGGAGGAGGCCATGGACCTGGACCCGAGCTTGGGCGGCGGCGTGGCCGGGGAGGAGGGGAGAGGAGGAGGGCTCGCGGGGGCGCGCGCGGCTACTGCTGCTGCTCCCGCCGCCGACCAAGAAGAAAGGGAGCAAGACCGCACGAACATTCTTGTTTCGGGTTGGAGTCGTATTGGGTGCGTGCCAGGCTCGAACTGCCCTGCGGTAGGTGCACGGTGCATACGCGCGCGAGCACGGTGGCTCACCTGGCTGT
>NW_021282288.1:0-2024 GCF_002162155.2 Triticum dicoccoides
AATGCCACAGTCGGGCGTATTAGCGACACCGCATAAAGGGCTTTAAAAGAAATGCCACAGTCGGGTGTCTGAGCGACACCACATAAAGGGCTTTAACAGAAATGCCACAGTCGGGCGTCTGAGCGACACCACATAAAGGGCTTTAAAATAAATGCCACAGTCGGGTGTCTGAGCGACACCACATAAAGGGCTTTGAAAGAAATGCCACAGTCGGGCGTCTGAGCGACACCACATAAAGGGCTTTAAAAGAAACAATCATAGTGAATATACCGGAGGTAAAACCATCCCAGGGATATTCGATAATACCAAAAATATCACGGGTTAGCTCACAACAAAAATAATAATCATAATCCTCAAACACGAGTAGTGTTTCCAGTCCTGGTTTAACAGTTTCACCTCCGTAGACCGACACTAAAACCGACACTTGACCGATCCCAGACTGTAATCCTTAACCATGGACACGGGTATTCGAATAGGTGTAATCTCTGCAGAGGGTGTACTCTTTACCCACGAGTAACGAATTCCTTTAGTCCATCAGAACTAATTCCGTCTACGGTCTTTTTGTTGAAAACACACCTATCTTGCACACACTAGCTTAACTTACACGTGTCTGGAATCACCCACGACACCTGTCAAGCAAACTCTAAGTGGGGAGGCTACAACCTCACGTAGCATGGGATCAAATTTATATTGCGCGCTCTAAGGGGTGGCCTCCCCTCTCGGTCTCAACCGGAAACACCCATGCCAAAGAGGACTCAGGCCAAAGAGGACTTGGTGGCTAAGGAGATCAGGATGGCTGAGGAACGGGCCGCTTTAGATGCCCAGGCGCTGAGGATTCACGCTGAGAATTATCGACTTTTGATGGATCAGAATGCTTCGAATCAAGTATTCAGAAGGAGACATCAATCTCGCTTGCCGACGGATTATAATGCGATGAACCTCTTTGATACACCAGGGGCAGGGACTAGCAATCCGGCAGCAGTGAACCAGACTATTGTGCCAAGGACCGGAGCGCCGGATCAGCCTCAGATGATGGGTCCACCTCGACGAACGGACAAACCGCCACGGTATACCACACCCCCGCCGGGTCACTTCTCTACCCCTTTGGACAATATGATAGAAGCAGCATCCCGACTGGCAGCTATTCCTATAGAGGGTGAATCGCCAGCGGCGGTTGAGACACGGCGGGCCAGGGATCTTCTTCAAACAGCCATGATGCAGCAACAAACTTACTCGTATAGCCGAGACAGGATTCACAAGACCCCACGTCCGAGAAAAAGCTATAGCAGGCATATAGATGAACCGGAGGTGTCTAGCAGTGCACGATGCCGTATTGTCCCTCAAGGACCCAATCCGGCACATGGTGAGGTGAATGCTCAGGACGTGGTGGACAATGGTAGAGCATGAAGGGAGGCCGCTTTAGCAGCACAACATACGAGTCATTATCAACCCGCCCCGGTTCAACCAGGAGCATCAGTAGACCAAGGCACCGGGCTTGCCTTCAGTTCCTGGGGAGTGCTGTGTCCTATTCCGGCTCTCCGTAACGTGCGGCTGCCTAAGGATTTCAAGGGTCCACATAAGGTGCCTAATTACGCTGCGGATCAACCGCCCGAGGCATGGGTGGAAAGTTATGAGATGGCAATGGAGATGCTGGACGTGGAGGAAGCGGCTTGTGCAAAGTACTTCACGATGATGTTGGAGGGAACAACCCGTACATGGTTGAAGAACTTACCAGCTAACTCCGTCGAGTCATGGGACCAGTTGAAGGCCCGGTTTATAGCCAATTTCAAGGACGCATGTAAACAGCCTATGTCCATTGTGGATCTGGATGCCTGTGTGCAAGGGGAGAACGAGTCAACAACTCATTGGGTGCGCCGTGTTTCAGAGGTTTTGCATTCATCAGACCGGACTAATGCTGGCCAAGCAATCATCACTCTGGAACGTAATAGCCGGTTTAAGTCACTAAAGATGAAGTTGGGATGGCTCAAGCGCCACTGCAATGATATGGGCACCCTTATGGCGGC
>NW_021282289.1:0-1866 GCF_002162155.2 Triticum dicoccoides
ATGGAAGCTTATTGTGGCTAATTATTTTGCTAACAATAGAAGATGAAGGATGCCCTAGGCGCCGGTGCCACCTATCCGATGAGGGGGTGGCACTGAGCACATGCTTGTTGGCTCCTCGTTCCATGTGTTTGACAGGGTATAATCCTCTCCTACCCCTGCCTTGCAGCAGAACTCTCTTCGATCCCCGATCCTTTACAAAAAAAAGAATGAGGGTGAATTTCAACAAATGTATCGTTGTCAATGGCAAGACGGCTAGCAGAGATAAGACTCTTGTCTGCCTCGGGCACATGTAAGACATCATTAAGGAGAAGATCACGTTCGGGGGTAGAAATATGAGATTGACCAATATGGGCTATAGTCATACATGAACCACTCGCCGTGTGTATCTGATCTTCTCTAGTGTACCGGTCTCGAACCGTGAGCTTCTCTAGGTCACCTGTGTTGTGGTTTGTAGCACCACTGTCCAGGTACCAGTTGGTGTCGACTCCGTACTGAGGAGCCGCCATGTTTGCCGAGAGCTCCTCTCCCCCTTGGTACGAGGAGTCATAGCGCTTCCAGCATTTCCATGCCAGGTGCCCTATCTTGCCGCAGATCTGACAGGCCGGCTTGGCAGAGGGATTGTTGGAGTAGTTCCCACTGCCGCCACCGTTGCCGCTGTTGCCCCCGTTCCCACGGTTTGGTGGGTTGGGTGACTTGGGGAAGTTGCGGCGGGCGCGGTCACCACTGCCGCCAGCCTGTTGTTGGGGAAGTTCCGGCCACGGTCACCACCGTCGCCGTTGTTCTTGTTGAAGCGGCCGCGAGTCGTGGCGTTTGCAGATGACTAAGAGGATCAGCCGTGCAGACTCATGCGAGTCTCGAAGCTCAGTAGCTGTGAGTACAGCTCCGGGACGGTGACTGGTTCGACCCTGGAGCACATGGCCGAGACCACCGGGTCAAACTCCTCATCCAGTCCAGCGAGGATGTGAGAAACGACATCTTCTTCATCAACCTTCTTCCCTGAAGCCATTAGTTCATCACACAAAGCTCTAATCTTATCAACGTAATCAGTGATGCTGTTGTTGCCCTTCTGGAGGTTCGCCAACGCGATCCGGACGTTGACCGTCCTTGCACGCGTGTGTGAGGCCAGCATGCCTTGCACCGTGTTCCACAGCTCGGCTGCGGTGTGGCACGTAGCCACCTGAATTGCCCTCTCACGCAGGAGCGAGGTCAGCAGATAGGAGAACACCTGTTGATCCCTTGCATACCACGTGGAAAACTCCGGGTTGGGAGCTTTGGACTTGGTCTTGCCATCGTCGCTGGTGGCCTCAATGGTCTGGGGCGGCACTACCTGCTCGACGTCGAGGAACTCCACCATCCGAGCCCCCCTGATCGCCGACAGGACGGTGGCGCGCCATAAAGCTTCGTTCCCTCTCATAAGTTTCTCTGTTGCGGCGTGCACAAATGGAGAGGAGGGGAAGGAAGTGGAAGAGCTTGCCATGGATGATGTCGAGGCATGCTTTGATTACCATGAAAGAATTGGTGGAAGCGTATATCTCTCTAGCAGGGACGCGTACGTGTTATATAGCACAGGATTATAGGGTTTGGCCGGTGGTTATGAGTCTTGACCTCTACTCCAAGTCATACACAAGATAAGGAGATAAAGATCATCCTAGCCTAACCACCGGCCTAGTTACAACAAGATACACCCACACAATAATGTTACAAGTTGTCACGACCTTTACAAGCCTATCGTCTAACAGGCTCCGAGTAGCTCCAGCAGTGGCGATGGTGTGGAGGTTGCCAGGTGGTGCGGCGTTGTATCTACCGCGTCATTGACGACGAGTGGTGGCAGCATGGTGCAGCTGCATATCGACGACTGATGCGGCT
>NW_021282290.1:0-1087 GCF_002162155.2 Triticum dicoccoides
CCTACGCATCAAAACCACAACGATAGTTTGTCAAATAGACTCCGTTTTAACCTTCGCAAGGACCGGGCGTAGCCATACTTGGTTCAACTAAAGTTGGAGAGGCAGTCGCCCGCAAGCCATCTCTGTGCAAAGCACGTCGAGGGAACCGGTCTCGCGTAAGCGTACGCGTAAGGTTGGTCCGGGTCGTCTCGTCCAACAATACCGCTGAACCAAAATTTGACATGCTGGTAGGCAGTATGACTTGTATCGTCCACAACTCACTTGTGTTCTACTCGTGCATATAACATCAACATCATTAACCTAGGCTCGGATGCCACTGTTGGGTTTCGTAGTAATTTCAAAAAATTTCCTACGCGCACACAGGATCATGTGATGCATAGCAACGAGAGGAGAGTGTTGTCTACGTACCCAACGCAGACCGACTGCGGAAGCAATGACACGACATAGAGGAAGTAGTCGTACGTCTTCACGATCCAACCGATCAAGCACCGAAACTATGGCACCTCCGAGTTCGAGCACACGTTCAGCTCGATGACGATCCCCGGACTCCGATCCAGCAAAGTGTCGGGGAAGAGTTTCGTCAGCATGACGGCGTGGTGACGATCTTGATGAACTACAGCAGCAGGGCTTCACCTAAACTCTGCTACAATATTATCGAGGAATATGGTGGCAGGGGGCACCGCACACGGCTAAGGAATCGATCACGTGGATCAACTTGTGTCAACTTGTGTGTTTAGAGGTGCCCCTGCCTCCGTATATAAAGGAGTAGAGAGGGGGAGGCTGGCCGGCCATAGAGGGAGGCGCAGGAGAGTCCTACTCCCTCTGGGAGTAGGATTCCTCCCCCCAATCCTAGTCCAACTAGGATTCCTCGGAGGGGAAGGGAGAGAGGGGGCCCGGCCACCTTCTCCTAGTCCTAATAGGACTAGGGGAGGGGGAAGAGGCGCAGCCACCTTGGGCTGCCCCTTTCTCCTTTCCACTAAGGCCCATGATGGCCCATATGGATCCCGGGGGGTTCCGGTAACCTCCCGGTAACCCGGTAAAATCCCGATTTCACCCGGAACACTTCCGATGTCCAAACATAGGCTTC
>NW_021282291.1:0-2855 GCF_002162155.2 Triticum dicoccoides
GTTTGCATGAGTCGTGTGCAGGACCGACCGTGTGAGGGGTGCAATGTGACCGCGACAGGCGTGCTATGAGTGTATCGCATTTTTTCCTTTTAAACTTGGTGCTTCGCGTGATCCATCGATACTACTACTAGTAATCCGGTAATCCCGACTAAAACGGCGCGGCCGAGTCTTTTCCCGCGCGATATGCTGGGAGGTTGGCTAAGTTGGTTTTTTTAGGACGAGTAATGATACACCTACGTAATCCTAGTTACGTAATTAACGTAATGTGAAATGTGTGGGCTGTTTATTTGAGATTGGGGGAGGGAGGGGCCCACCACCATCAAAATCAGGGGTGAGAGAGAGGGGCAATTTACGTTAACCCATCTGTAGGTTCCCGTAGATGTAGAAAAATGTGAAATGCGTGAATGTGTAGTGGGCGTACTATTGGAGTGCCTAATATAAATTGTAATGTAGACCCTATGTGTTTATTTACTTCACATGATAGCTTTGTCTCGGGTCAAACCTTCTAAGTTTATACACACAAAAACGAATCATCATTCCATATATTTTCATACTCCTACAATATATCTTACTATTATTGTGAAAGTTCATATACACCAGACGACACTTGCACTCATAGGATGGAAAGAATCCCAAAGAAACATGAACAAAGATGGAATAGTTTGATGGTTGAGACGTCTAGGAGGAAGGGTTCCCCTTAATTTTAACTCCCTACATGTATACCTCACATGCTTGGGAAGCTGTCTTCATGGGATCCTATGAGCATTAAGAGCATCCCTAACCGATCCCATATAAGTTAGAGGAGGAAACAACCAAGTATCTTTAACTCCTTATAATTTAAGGAGTTAAAAGGTTGACCGTTCCTAGCCTGTTCTTTGTATTTAACTCCCTATAATGTGTTTTTCCCAATTCTTCTAGCCTTATCACATAGTGCATTTCAAATCATTGCACAATATTTCGTCAATCGTTCAAATCAAATTTAATGTACACAACAAATCAAACAGGAACATGCATATAGTGGCACAGATTGAGCAATTCAAATTAAAACATGCATAGAGTTCATCCAAAAGGTGTCACATCGATCAAGTTTGATCCAAAATCCCACAAATAGCGTGTATTATGTCGTGTATCGAGCCCAATTAAAGGCTTGCAACACGAACTCAAGTACCATCACCATCAAAGAAATAAGGACCACCTCCAAGGCCTCCACCATCCTGACCTCAAAATCCACAACCATGCTAGCGCCACCACCACCATCACCTCCAAGTCCATCACCATCCGCATGGCTGCCACCACCACAATCCACACGGCCACCACCACCACCATTCCGAAGGGATACCTCCGTCGATGATCTCTACAAGAGTGAGATCCCAAAACCATTTTGTTGTGGCATCCAATGTGGTTGGGTTCATGAACATGATAGCACGCACTTCATTCTGAACTTGATAGCACGCTCTTCATTCTTCTTATTTTTCACCAATGCACTGGCCATAATGACAAGACACAAATTTGAACCTTGATGGCATTTCATCGACCACTTGGCAACCACAAACCTTGGCGGTGGTAAGACGCACCGGACGAGCGGGCGAGGACGCCTTCTTCTTCTTCGCCTCCTCCTCGGTGAGTACCTTCTCTACTGCCCTCGGCTTCCTCGCCGCTTGTCGGTGGTTGAAGCGGTGGGAGGGGAGGCCTACCATCGCCAGAGTTGTTGCTGCCTTGCCACTGACCTTGCCGTCGGCCTTGGTTGCCTGTGTGGTGGCTCGAAAGAGGTTTTAGGTGCCCAACCTCTTTTTTGGTGCGGGCGGCGGTGTGGGGGTCATTTTCAGCGGCGGTGCACCGACGGTTTGGCCGACGAGGTGGCGGCAGGAACTTTCGGCTCCATTCCGGCTGGAATCGGGGGCATCAGTGGTGGTGGCGGCAGCGGGAAGTGGTAGCCGCTCGGGCGGGAACGGATGGGTCAATTTTTTTTACTTTGAGAGACGCCGGTCGGGTATATTTGAGTTAAGCTACCTTTTGCTCCCGACTCTTAAAATTTATCCTCCTCGATCTAATGGTTTGAAGATCGGTTAGGTGTGGTTAGAGGAGCAAAATGAGGAGTTATAGATTTTTAAGAAATCAGTTAGAGATGCTCTAAGATTGCTGATTTATGTCGGTGTAGCGCCATGTGTTGGTCCATTTGCTTTGGAGTAATGATGTGGTTTTTGATCAAAAGGACCCATTTGCCTTGAATGTTATTGTCTATCAATTGGCTGCAGTCATAGTCAACGTTGCAAAGAATGGACTAACGGGAGGCAATGATGAAGAGCAACAACAAATGGAGCAAGTTAACGAGAGATTTATGTCTCCACATGGGTGGCACTCTAGCAATAGGTTTGTCTTTTCGAGAGTACTAGCAATAGGTTTGTCATACCACCTGATTTTTCAGTGTGTTTTAGCTACTATACTGATTTTTTTCCTTCCGAAGCTACTGTATTGTTTTTTATCTTTTGATATATAAGGCCAAAAAGGTTATTTGTCCATTATTAAAAAACAAAGCAGGGTGTGCTATCGAGGCATAGGTCAACCATGATGGTGAGCGTCTTAGCCATCACTCCACGTTGGAACTTGCATATCAACGAGCAGAAAATGCTCCATGGTGGTTGAAGGTGGAACACCGCGGAGTAAGTCCTTGGTTACAAGAGCAATATTTCTTGATTCCCTCCAGTAACATTTTGCTCCAAGCTGCTGATGGCCAGAACGAAGCCTGATTAATCACCTAGTGGGCGCATGGTGACCATGTTCATGCATTGACTTTGGAGGGACCGATGTAGTAGCCTTTTGGGTGAATGCTTGATTGCAAAGCCTAGCAGGATCCA
>NW_021282292.1:0-2361 GCF_002162155.2 Triticum dicoccoides
ATACAACTTTGAAAGGTAGCAGGTGCATTGCATAAACCAAAAGACATATGTATATAAGCATAAGTTCCAAAAGGGAAAGTAAAGGTGGGTTTCTCTTGATCAGGTTGTGAAACAGGTATTTGAGAAAAACTAGAATATCCATCAAGGAAGCAAAACTGTGTGTGCTTAGATAGTCTTTCTAGCATTTGATCAATGAAAGGCAAAGGGTAATTATCTTTTCTAGTTGCTTTATTTAATTTTCTAAAATCAATTACCATTCTATAGCCAGTGACAATTCTTTGTGGAATGAGTAAATGTTTATCATTAGGAACAACAATAATACCTCCCTTCTTAGGGACACAATGAATGGGACTTACCCATCTACTATCATCTATGGGACAGATTATACGTGCTTCCAGAATCTTTAGTATTTCAGTTCTACCACTGATACGTCTCCAACGTATCTATAATTTATGAAGTATTCATGCTATTATATTATCCATCTTAGATGTTTTATATGCCATTTTATATGATTTTTGGGACTAACCTATTAACCTAGAGCCCAGTGTCAGTTTCTGTTTTTTCCTTGTTTTTGAGTTTTACAGAAAAGGAATACCAAACGGAGTCCAATTGACATGCCAATTTTTGATGATTTTTTATGGACCAGAAGAAGCCCACGGAGCACCGAAGATGGACCAGAAGAGTCCCGAGCTGTCCACGAGGGTGGAGGGCGCCCCCCCTATCTCATGGACGACTCGGAGACCCCCCCGACGTGAAACCGACGCCAAAAATCTATTATTTACTTAAAACGATAGGCAAACAAGCCACCACGTGCGTCACATAGACTAAATTATCATGATCCTTAATTTTATGTATTAACGGCTGAGATTAAAAGATGCAAGCGGTACCTAAGAATATAATACATGTACAAATAGTAGAACATGTCACGTAAAATTTGTGCACATAGGTTCCAAATCACGCGTCTATAACTAGCCCGTACAAAAGAAACTTGCCATCGATGGGTCAATGATAAGGAAAAGAATATTAGTCAAACCTAAACAAATAAGGAACCTATTATTAACCAACAAGGACAACCACCTCACGTGTGGAAAGTTCCAGATCAGGAACGAATACACACAAATAAAACAAGTCTGAGTTGCACACGGTGTTGGCATCTGATTTCCAGCCGGTCTCGGCCACTACAACCAAAGACACCTAAACCCATATATAAATAAGTACACACGGCCGCACCAGTACCCACCAAACAATTACAAGCCGGTGCCCACGACTTGAGAACGCCACACGCGACTCAACATCCATACGAAAAACCACCTCCAGCCGCTTGACTCGACGCCCGGCAAAGTCATGCGAAAGCACGCTCAATGCCCGACGAAGCGATGCCGGCTCAAATCACCATCGAAAGAATTGACGCCAAAGCACTCCTGGCCTGATTCATGAGATTTGGTAATTGTTATTTCACAAGCTTACTTTTATGTATAGAATCTACATAAACACTATATCAATTGATAAATTGTTCCCTGTTAATTTTGAAGGCATAAGAATATGGCATACAAGAAGTTGAGCGACTTTAACTACAAGGGGACAGAATTGGAATATTCAAGTGAAAGTAATGAGAATGTGGAATTCAGTGAATCCCACGACCAATGAGCTTATTAGCCTAGATATGATACTGATGGACGAGCAGATCCGTTTTCTAATATTTCAAATTAGAATTATTCTATCATATGAAGCAAGTAACTAACCAAATTTGATTCTTTTAACAGGGTTAAACAATCCATGCTACTATCTGGAAGAATCTTATAGACACTTTTAGATCAAAGAACAATGAAAAATCTATATATGCATTCAGCAATTTTAAGGTCGTGGATTCCACAAAATATAGGCCAGTGAACAATGAAGTTAAAATATTTTTTGCATACAATACAAAGGTAAAGGAAATAAAAGGATCTTCGAAAGTTTTCCCGGATTATTACTTTGAGTTTGCTACCATGGACACACTAGAAGAAAGGGCAGAAAAAGACACACAATGCTCAAGTATGTTTATAGTTGTAATTACAACCTCCAAAGAATTGATATTTCTAATTTTTGTATCACTAATCTCCAAATATGTAGATGTCATTGACTACTAACTCAAATGAAGCCAGTGGAGACAAGAATAACAAAAAGGAACCCACAACCTTCATATATCCGCGAGATTGAAATCCTAATGCCAGAGTAAGTGCATATGCATATGCATGTCTCGAATTTAACTAAACCTCCCCATGTCGTTAGCACTAACTTCTAGGATTCAATTCGTTAGGGTTGATAAAATCAGAATCACGTTGTGGGGAAAGTTTGCTTATTTTTTGACCGAGGATGTAA
>NW_021282293.1:0-1840 GCF_002162155.2 Triticum dicoccoides
CAAAGCACTGTCATGATCTCCATCATCACTGTCTTGACACCCTGATCTCCATCGGCTCGTCGTTGTCGTCTCGCCAACTATTGCTTCTATAACTATCACTAACGCATAGTGATAAAGTAAAGCAATTACATGGCGATTGTATTTCATACAATAAAACGACAACCATAAGGCTCCTGCTAGTTGCTGATAACTTTTACAATACATGACCATCTCATACATCAGAATATATCACATCATGTCTTGACCATATCACATCACAACATGCCGTGCAAAAACAAGTTAGACATCCTCTATTTTGTTGTTCTAAGTTTTACGTGGCTGCTACGGGCTTCTAGTAAGAACCTTTCTTACATACGCATCAAAACCACAATGATGTTTCGTCAAGTTTGCTATTTTAACCTTCAACAAGAACCAGCCATAGTCAAATTCGATTCACCTAAAGTTGAAGAAATAGACACCGGCAAACCTCCTTTATGCAAAACTAGTTGCATGTTTGTCGATGGAACCGGTCTCATGAACATGGTCATGTAAGGTTGGCCCGGGCAGCTTCATCCAACAATACCGCCGAATCAAAATAAGACGTTGGTGGTAAGCAGTATGACTATCATCGCCCATAACTCTTTGTGTTCTACTCGTGCATATCATCTATGCATAGACCTGGCTCTAATGCCACTGTTGGGGAACGTAGCATGCAATTTCAAAAAAATTCATATGATCATGCAAGATCTATCTAGGAGATGCATAACAATGAGAGGGGGGGGGGAGTGTGCCACGTACCCTCGTAGACCGAAAGCTGAAGCGTTAGGTTAACGCGGTTGATGTAGTCGAACGTCTTCACGATCCAATCGATCTAGTACCAAACATACGGCACCTCTGAGTTCAGCACACGTTCAGCTCGATGACGTCCCTCGAACTCTTGATCCAGCAGAGGGTCGAGGGAGAGTTTCCTCAGCACGACGGCGTGGTGACTGTGATGGTGATGTGATCCGCGCAGGGCTTCGCCTAAGCACTACGATGCTATGACCGGAGGAGTAAACTGTGGAGGGGGGCACCGCACACGGCTAAGAGAATAACTGGTGTAATTTTGGGGTGCCCCCTGCCTCCGTATATAAAGGAGGAGGGGAGGAGGCGGCCGGTCTAGAGGGGCACGCCGTGGGGGAGTTCTACTAGGACTCCCTGTCCTAGTAGGATTCCCCTTTCACTACTAGAGAAAAGCTTACCAGTAGCACTTGTTTTTGTGCTACCAGTAGCACGGGAACCAGCACTACTGCTATGGCGCTACAGCTATTTTGTAGCAGTAGTGCGTTTCTAGACCAACGTTACTGGTAAGTTTAACTACTAGTAGCACGTTTTTAGGCCAGCGCTACTGCTAACATTTATGTTTTTTTAATATTTTGGCGCTGTACATGTTTAAACAAATATATCTTTTATACAATAACAGCTCATCATGAACTAGTCTGTTTAAATAGCATATTCATTACCAGTAGTCATCACCACCAAACAATGTTCGTCAATGAGACATCATATATATAACAAGTTGGTCACTAGTCATAATCACAACTCCTCATCTTCCTCATCAACTCTAACACATTATAGCACATAATAACACATTCTACCTAGGACCTACTCCTCTCATAGGACCTACTTTACCCTCTCTTAGGTAAAATATCATAAAACAAGATAGGCATTGACTCTTCATTAAGGAAACTAAACTCTCCATAATGAAGAACGGAGATAATCCTATCTCCAAGTCTTGGCCTATGCACAATGTTGCTTCCAAGTAGCTCTCTACGATGGTTGAAACATTTTTTCCAATCATTTATTATCATGGCTTCCTCGC
>NW_021282294.1:0-1326 GCF_002162155.2 Triticum dicoccoides
AGAACGATGACAATGCAATTATGCCTGCCTTGAAGCTTAGCTATGACTTTCTTCCTTTCCATCTGCAACAATGTTTTGCCTATTCTGGATTGTTTCCTGAAGATTACAATTTCAGAAGTGACGAGCTGATCAGTCTATGGATTGGACTAGATATTTTGAAACCCAATGGGCAAGACCAAATATTTGAAGACATAGGTCTGAGCAATTTAAATGAGTTAGTCATCCATGGATTTTTCAGAGAAGAGAAAACTTATTATGGTATGCGTTATGTTATGCATGACCTGCTGCATGATTTGGCATTGAAGGTTGCATCTCATGATTGTCTTAGTCTAAGTCTCCCTAGTGTTGGATCAGTAGAGATTCAGCCAACCACCCGTCACTTGTCTATAAGCACATATGGTTTAGGTAAATATGATGAAGTGTCTGGTAAAAAATTGAAGAGTGAATTGGAAGAACTAAAGACAAGATTTAAGGTTGAAGAATTGCAAGCATTGATGTTATTTGGAAAAATGGATGAAGGTTTTTTCAAGATATTTGGTGATTTTTTGGGGGAAGTGAACACTCTTCGTGTTCTTCATTTGCCCAAAATGCTTTGTCCCGTGGAGTTCATGTTACATAACTTTTCGGGACTTCTCCACCTACGATACCTATGTCTAGGGACACATGACATCCAGATTCATTTACCACTTAGCATCTCTAAAATTTATCATTTAAGGATTCTAGATCTTAAATGGTGGAATGGCAGTCGTGATTTGCCTGATGACATGAGCAACCTTGCCAAATTGTGCCATTCTTATGTCCCAAATGATGATAAGCTTCATTCTGATATTTATAATGTGGGAAAGCTTAAACTCTTAGAAGAGTTAAAGGTATTTGAAGTCAATAAAAAATGTGAAGGGTTTGAACCAAAGCAACTAGAGCACTTGACCAAGCTAAGGGAGCTTGGCATCTACAACCTTGAGAAGATAGATACAACAGAAGAAGCAGCTCAAGCAAAACTGATGGAGAAAAATTACTTGAGGAGGTTAACATTGGACTGGGATAGTAAGCGATCTAGTATTGATCCTGGTGTGGAAGCAGCGGTTCTTGAGAGCCTTCATCCACATGGAGATCTTCAGGTGTTGTGCATTAGAGGGCACGGAGGTCCTTCTTGTCCATCATGGCTGGGTGATGAGTTCGCTGCTGAAGGTCTACAAGCTCTTTATCTGTATGGTGTTTCTTGGGAAGTTTTTCCTTCTTTAGGGAAGGCGTGGGATCTTCGTGAATTAAGGTTTGAGCATATTGCCAGGCCGAAGGAGTTTACTATAGAGAAAAGCTTTTGCATGC
>NW_021282295.1:0-1946 GCF_002162155.2 Triticum dicoccoides
TCCCACCTCGCCGGGCGAAGGGCAGCTGCACTGGTTTATAAACCCAGCCGCGGCTACCTCTTTGAACTCCTCTATATAGCAGGCTTGTGGACCTAACTTCTGCGCGCTGCCCTGTGAGTGTGCTGGGCCTTTAAGGCCTGTAATTGCACGCCCGTGGCCTAGCAGGCCCACAGGGCAGCGCCCCAATTTTTTTTATAGTTTTTTTTTCTTTTCTGCTTTATTTTCTTCTATTTATTTCTGCGTAGTTTTTTGTATAGTTTTTTCTTTTCTGTTATATTTATTTTCTTCTATTTATTTCTGAGTAGTTTTTCATCTAGTTTGCCAAAATTCAACATTTTCAGATTCATTTTGTAGTGATTTTCAATTTCACGGTCATTTTATATAGTTTTTTTCTTTTCAGCTATAGGTTTTTTTTCTGCTATTTTTTCTTTTCTGCAAAACTTGATGGTCAAAGTCTCGAGTTATAACCAAAGTTAAAAAAAAGAAATGCCGACGTGCAATTAGTTTTTGCCATAACAGAAGAAGTCCGGAGTTGTAATAAGTTATTAAAAATAAAAAAGAGGTGCAATGCTCGTTAATTTGCTTCAAGCCTTTCGGAATAGTGTAAACTGCACTGCGCATAGCTCCGTGCAGTCTACCATATTCCTGAAGGCTTGAAGCTAAGCAACGTGAGCATTGAGCCTCTTCTTCATCGTCTCTGCACTCAGGGCTTATAAACCGCTCCTAGTCCCTCTCTCTTCGCGAGGTGGGACTAAAAAACAGCTTACTATGAAACTGTAGTACTGGTTCATCCATGAACCGGTACTAAAGGTGCTCATGGGGCCCCAGCCTTACCTGACACAACCTCATTAGTACCAGTTCGTGGCACGAACCGGTGCGAAAGGTTCGCCATGAACCGGTACTAAACAGCTCCTCCCGCCTAGCAGTTGGTGCATACTGAACGCAAAAAATATAAGAGCATTTAGATCATGATCTTATATTTCTTTACAGTCTAAATTGTCAATATGATCTTATAACATCAAAAATACTTTGATCATCAATGATCTTTGTGTGTACAATCTGAATTGTCAATATGAGTCATCAATGATTTATAAACCGATGAAGACTCATATTGCGGCCACAAATTCTACATAGAGTTCAATGAAGACCAAGTGCTTGTGATAGTTTGAGAAATAACATATTTAAGGTGGTAAAAGGCTTGTTAGGGGAGCGAGGTGGGACTAAAAACAGCTTGCCATAACCTCATTAGTACCGGTTCGTGGTACGAACCGGCACTAAATGGTGATGGTGGGGCCATAGCCTGACCGCAGGCTGACACAGCCTCTTTAGTACCGGTTCGTGGCATGAACCGGTACTAAAGGTTCGCCACGAACCGGTGCTATTGATCGCCGCCATGAACCGGCACTAATGTACACATTAGTGCCGGCTGAAATTCAAACCGACACTATTGTGCTTCACATTTGACCCTTTTTCTACTAGTGAGTTAAGATAAGTTCTTGGTGACCATGCTCCTATTTTGGTATCAACTGAATCTCAATTCCGTAGGCCCGAAACTTCATTTTAAATTTGAAAATTGGTGGACTTTGGAAGATGATTTCCAAGACATGGCAAGGAATGCTAGGAACTCTTACGTTAACAACCCTATGAAAAGTTGGGTGAGTATTAAAGGCCCTCTAGACCACTGGATCTCAATTCTGGAGTGAGGACGTATCCTATGCACCGGTTGAACTGTTGCAACGAATGCATCTGTAGATTTTGGGCCACTGGATCCATAATAGATGGAACAGATTTATCACAAGAAGGGTTGCTGGTACATTTTACATCCTGGACCTTGCAGAATTGTCGAAATGGCTGAATAGTCCTCAACATACCTGTCCTCTCCTTCCTTATCCTGTTCCTCTCCCCATTGCACACATTAACAGTCGCGCAAAGTGTGCCCTCTCGCG
>NW_021282296.1:0-10948 GCF_002162155.2 Triticum dicoccoides
AGATAATGGTGGTTGTGCCTGTTTTCTTGTATCACGGCTGGAGGTGGCACCGGATGGAGGTGCTGGTGCAGTTGAAGTAGAAGATGCACGTGGTGTCCATGATGAAGGTCGGCCTGCAGAAAAGTTAGTTCGCCCCAATGCTTGTCGATCCTGCACTTCACGTTCAGCTTTACAAGCAAGATGGAATAAACGAGTGATATTAGTATACTCCTTATAGTCTAGAATGGTCTGAATCTCTCTATTTAATCCACCCAGAAAACGTGCAAGCATAGCTTCATTCTCCTCAACAATACCACATCTAATCATGCCAGTTTGTAATTCCTGATAATATTCTTCTACCGAATTTTTCCCTTGTCTTAAACGCTGCAATTTTTGAAGCAATTCACGTTGATAATATGGTGGAACCCAACGCGTACGCATAGCAGTTTTCAAAGCAGCCCAAGTAGTTGGAATAGGATATAATCTATAATGTTCAGACCACCATACACATGCAAAACTAGTGAAAGCACAAACGGCAGCAGCAACTCGTCTCTCCTCAGGATATTGTAAACATGTAAATCGTTGTTCAGTTTCTAACTCCCAAGTAAGATATATATCAGGAACATATCTACCCTCAAATGATGGAATATCCAATTTCAGTTTAGGAATATGGACATCATCTCGTACCTGAGGTGGTGGTGCAGGCCTACCATTACGAATATATACCTGAGGTCGACCTGCTGGTGGTGGTACAGGTGGCTGCACGTAGTGCTGATTTTGATCAACCTCATCCTCATAATCTCCCACATAATCATCCTCCTCCGCATCAGCAGCAGGAGCCACAGAAGTATCAACAGCAGCACCAACAGTTTGGCCAAACGCAAGAGGAACACGGCTTGCTCGGCGGAGGTCTGCTTCGCGACGTGGAGGTAGTCGTTGTTGTTGTTGTTGTTGGAGAGGTGCGTTAGCTGCAGCGGGTGGTGGTGGTGGAAGACGCGCGAGCAATTCATTAAACTTGTTATCGAGCTTTGTTTCGAACGTCTTCTCAAAGCCAGTGATCTTCTCCATGGCCTCTTCAAAATTGTTCAGCACATCTTGCACCTGTTCAGTCATCATTTGCTGAAACTTATCATGAAGCTCCTTGTTCGATAAATTATCCCAGTCAATCTCGTCGGCTTGTGATCCTGGCATGGTTAGCAGTAATAGAAACACACAAGAATATGATCCTACAGACTACGAACAAGTGGTGGTGGTGGGTGTCACAAATCCGTCAAGCAAATCTCAAATTCTTACCAGTTCTTACCTAGCAGCAGGCGGTGATCGGCAACCGTTGTAGTCAAAAACTCTCAAAGCTTGGATAGAGCGATTACCAGGGAGAGTCAAACGCACGACGTAGATGTATGTGGAGCTGGGAAGGCTTATAATATGGTAGCAAAAAGGGTCAGCAATAATCAATTCAGAGATGCAAAGTTGAATAAACGCTCAACGACGGTACTGTGCTGGTCCTAGGCTAGACTGTGCTAGAGACGCGAGCCTAGAACACTAACAAAATCACGGCGCGGCACGTAAACAAGGGAAAAGCACACTCTGGAATTTTTTTTTTCGCTCTTTTTTTTTTGCGCTCTTTTATTTTTTTTTGCGCTGTTTTTTTTTTTGCGAAAAATCACTATAATGGCGAGTGTCTCAAAACTCTTCTTAGCTCAAACTGACAGGATGGGCACGAAATTTTTTTGACCAATTTTTTTTTTGACTGCCCGGACCCAAAAACTGGAAACGGGTCAAAAAAAACTTCCTATAATGGCACCTGTCTCAAAACACTCAGAAACACCTAAAAATAGGATAGCCAGAAAATTTTTCGAAAAATGCGTTTTCGAAAAATTTTGGGCCTAAACGGAGCGTGGCTACCCGACTCTTTTTTTTTCCGAAACCTACTCCGGCAAGGAAACACGAATCGGAATCTAGATGGATCTCGAAAACAAACCTAATATGACAAGAACTCGGATTGGTGGTGGATATATGGAGGTAGATGGCAGCGGTGGTGGTATATGACAGCTGTGGTGGTATATGGATACGGATTCCAAGCGGTGGCGGATAAGCGGTGGTGGTAGATGGCAGGGGTGATGATGATGGTGCGGCGGCGGCGTGACAACTTATGACCAGAACTCGAAACTCTAAAAGACTAGACTCTAAGACCAGCAACTAGACACGACGATGCAACCGCAAATTCAACAAAGCAAAACCCTAAAAAGATTATGCAAAGGCTCAGATTGGTTCGGATATGATGAACTAACCCTAATTTTTTTTGTGGCTTTTTCGTGGACTGTAGGTATGAAGAACAGACTCGATCTAAACTACGAAAAACTGTAAAATCTCACCGAGCAACCTGGAAATCTGATACCACTAGATAGAGGCAAAGGTGTCCCGTCTTTCGATGAGATGGTGGATTTCGCTTTGGTGGAAGTCGACTTTGACGATCCGACTACGAACGTGCGAGGACGTCGCGCCTTAGCAATCGCTAAACCAACTCCGAGAGGTTATTGACCACGCCGGAGCACGATCAACCTGACCACGAGGGTCTGTTTCCTGCAAGCAAACGAAGAACAAGCAAGAAACTAAGATTGCAATCTGGATATTGCGAATATAAGATGAAAGCTTTATTGATCAAGGTGGGGTTCTGTGACGCCTTTGTCTGGTCGTTGAACACAAACGAAGTACGCGAAGTTGCAGCTATGGCGAACTTTTAATCTAAACAAAACCCCAAGTCTAAACGATGCCCTAAGGGCTGTATATATGGAGGAAGAGGGGGGAATTTCGTGGCCCTTGGTGGAGGGGTCCGAAATCAACCCTATCTCTTGTTTCCCCACACATACGGACTCTAAAAATAGCCTATACTTATGTATTTCGAAATTACATGGGCCTGGCCCAATAATAAGGTGACGCAGCACCTAAAATAGCCTCGGGACGAAATTTATGAAGTGGCATCTTGTATATTTCGTCCAAGGCTTCATGCACCCATTATGGTGGCTTAAAAGTCCTGAAATCATCACTTGTAACTCCGTTCTTGTTCTTGCTCCAATGTTCATCCTTCTCCAAGCTAGGCCCTTCATTTGTAAGCAAAACAAATGTATCCAATTTAGGCAGCATCATATTCTCATGAACATTAGAATCATTACCAAGAAACGAAAGTACCTGGTAATTTAGTTGGCGTGCACGACCTCTAGTAATTGGTCCAGTATGTATAGCAGCAGGGGCTGTGGGTGTAACAATTGTATTGATGTCCTCATCAGCGGAGATTTGCATTCTCTCGCATAATGACCTCCTCCCTTACAACGACGACAAATAATATCACTTGTGTGCCCTGTTGATGCCATGGAAGAAGAAGAACGCTGTGCAGGCCCCGCAGGTGCGCTCTTGGCAGATAATGGTGGTTGTGCCTGTTTTCTTGTATCACGGCTGGAGGTGGCACCGGATGGAGGTGCTGGTGCAGTTGAAGTAGAAGATGCACGTGGTGTCCATGATGAAGGTCGGCCTGCAGAAAAGTTAGTTCGCCCCAATGCTTGTCGATCCTGCACTTCACGTTCAGCTTTACAAGCAAGATGGAATAAACGAGTGATATTAGTATACTCCTTATAGTCTAGAATGGTCTGAATCTCTCTATTTAATCCACCCAGAAAACGTGCAAGCATAGCTTCATTCTCCTCAACAATACCACATCTAATCATTCCAGTTTGTAATTCCTGATAATATTCTTCTACAGAATTTTTCCCTTGTCTTAAACGCTGCAATTTTTGAAGCAATTCACGTTGATAATATGGTGGAACCCAACGCGTACGCATAGCAGTTTTCAAAGCAGCCCAAGTAGTTGGAATAGGATATAATCTACAATGTTCAGACCACCATACACATGCAAAACTAGTGAAAGCACAAACGGCAGCAGCAACTCGTCTCTCCTCAGGATATTGTAAACATGTAAATCGTTGTTCAGTTTCTGATAGAGGCAAAGGTGTCCCGTCTTTCGATGAGATGGTGGATTTCGCTTTGGTGGAAGTCGACTTTGACGATCCGACTACGAACGTGCGAGGACGTCGCGCCTTAGCAATCGCTAAACCAACTCCGAGAGGTTATTGACCACGCCGGAGCACGATCAACCTGACCACGAGGGTCTGTTTCCTGCGAGCAAACGAAGAACAAGCAAGAAACTAAGATTGCAATCTGGATATTGCGAATATAAGATGAAAGCTTTATTGATCAAGGTGGGGTTCTGTGACGCCTTTGTCTGGTCGTTGAACACAAACGAAGTACGCGAAGTTGCAGCTATGGCGAACTTTTAATCTAAACAAAACCCAAAGTCTAAACGATGCCCTAAGGGCTGTATATATGGAGGAAGAGGGGGGAATTTCGTGGCCCTTGGTGGAGGAGTCCGAAATCATCCCTATCTCTTGTTTCCCCACACATACGGACTCTAAAAATAGCCTATACTTATGTATTTCGAAATTACATGGGCCTGGCCCAATAATAAGGTGACGCAGCACCTAAAATAGCCTCGGGACGAAATTTATGAAGTGGCATCTTGTATATTTCGTCCAAGGCTTCATGCACCCATTATGGTGGCTTCAAAGTCCTGAAATCATCACTTGTAACTTCGTTCTTGTTTCCCTTGCGCATGCCATCATCTCCATGCTTGTTCTTGCTCCAATGTTCATCCTTCTCCAAGCTAGGCCCTTCATTTGTAAGCAAAACAAATGTATCCAATTTAGGCAGCATCATATTCTCATGAACACTAGAATCATTACCAAGAAACGAAAGTACCTGGTAATTTAGTTGGCGTGCACGAGCTCTAGTAATTGGTCCAGTATGTATAGCAGCAGGGGCTGTGGGTGTAACAATTGTATTGATGTCCTCATCAGATTGGTTCGGATATGATGAACTAACCCTAATTTTTTTTGTGGCTTTTTCGTGGACTGTAGGTATGAAGAACAGACTCGATCTAAACTACGAAAAACTGTAAAATCTCATAGAGCAACCTGGAAATCTGATACCACTTGATAGAAGCAAAGGTGTCCTGTCATTTGATGAGATGATGGATATCGCTTTGGTGGAAGTCGACTTTGACGATCCGACTATGAACATGCGTGGACATCGCGCCTTAGCAATCACTAAACCAACTCCGTGAGGTTATTGACCACGTCGGAGCTCGATCAACCTGACCACGAGGGTCGGCTTCCTGCGAGCAAACGAAGAACAAGCAAGAAACTGAGATTGCAATCTGGATATTGCGAATATAAGATGAAAGCTTTATTGATCAAGGTGGGGTTCTGTGATGTCTTTGTCTGGTCGTTGAACACAAACGAAGTACGCGAAGTTGCAGCTATGGAGAACTTTAATCTAAACAAAACCCAAAGTCTCAATGGTGCCCTAAGGGTTGTATATATGGAGGAAGAGGGGGGGAATTTCATGGCCCTTGGTGGAGGGGTCCGAAATCAACCCTATCTCTTGTTTCCCCACACATACGGACTCTAAAAATAGCCTATACTTATGTATTTCGAAATTACATGGGCCTGGCCCAATAAAAAGGTGACGCAGCACCTAGAATAGCCTCGGGACGAAATTTATGAAGTGGCATCTTGTATATTTCGTCCAAGGCTTCATGCACCCATTATGGTGGCTTCAAAGTCCTGAAATCATTACTTGTAACTCCGTTCTTGTTCCCCTTGCACATGCCATCATCTCCATGCTTGTTCTTGCTCCAATGTTCATCCTTCTCCAAGCTAGGCCCTTCATTTGTAAGCAAAACAAATGTATCCAATTTAGGCAGAATCATATTCTCATGAACATTAGAATCATTACCAAGAAATGAAAGTACCTGATAATTTAATTGGCATGCGCGAGCTCTAGTAATTGGTCCAGTATATGTAGCAGTAGGGGCTGTGGGTGTAACAATGGTATTGATGTCCTCATCACCCATGGAAACCCAATCATTTCCGTAGGTATGTACATCCCACACGGTGAATCCCAGAAAACATTTCCGTAGGTATGTACATCCCACACAGTGAATCCCAGAAAAACATTTCCGTTCGTATGTATATCACACACAGTCAATCCAAGGAGTATGTTTCCGTTCTTATGTACATCCCACATAGTGAAACCAGGGAAAACGTTTCCGTTCGTATGTGCATCCCACACAGTCAATCCCGAGAAAATGTTCCTGTTTGTATGTACATCCCAAACGATTAGGCTGCTATAGTCGTGTGAAAAAGGTGGACCTCAACATTTAATTTGCCGATATGTTTGTGATAGGTACGTTATCGCACACGGTTCAAGAATGTAAAATGTGTGCGGTGCCTCTACTAACCCCAACGTGTACATTTTCGTAACTATGTGCGACTGGTGGTCCTATCACACACACACTGGTTTGAAACGTTTGTCGTATTACCATGAATCGCACACGCATATGAGACTAAATTGTGTGTGTGTGTCCGAAGGGCATCGCAAACGTTTCACGTCAAAGAACCGTCTGTTTTGTTTTTTCATCGCACACGCTGTTTTCTTTCTAACCGTGTGCACATTATTTTATTTGCTCATGTACAATTTTTTGGATGTAATTTATTATTTGAATTGAAAATTTTGAAATATGAAACGTGCAATTCAAATTCTCAGCACAATGGTTCAACAAGGAATCCATAAATAAAATTGTCAGTACAATAAGTTCAGTAACAACAGGAATATTTACAGGAGGTAAATGTGAAGAGACAAGTGTAAATCATTTTGACTGCCGATGTTGTTGAAGAAGCGGAATGCCCATAATGTGCCTTCCTGCATGTCGTAGGCGCGAACAACTTGTGTCCAACCCCTTGTGACGATCGCCCGCTCATCCTTCACCGCCTTCAGGAAGATTTCTAGAGCATTATCATGGTAGCATGAATTATATACTTTAACCTTAGTTGCCTCCACTCCGGCCATGTAGTTTGCAAGGTAATCATCAGTAAATAGCTCCGGAAACCACTGAAAAGAGAAAAATATCAGATCATGAGGTCTAATAGAGTAACTTGTTGTGGGCAGGGGGAAAAGGCAACAGATTACTTACCATCCTAAAGTTCACTGATGTCTTGGACAAAGTGTAAATAAAGAGCTTAATTCCCATCACCCATTTCTTTCGCGTAACAATCTTTCTTAGTTTCCTCACTTGACGCTTGTTCATGAATATCTCATTGTGCCATACGCAAAAGGGATCGAAGCGTGGATCAGTACCGCTCATATACGTACCTACAAGCAACCAGTAAATGTTAGAAACTAAATGAGATTGCACAAATGATGTAAAATACAACTACCTACATTCCTAAGTACAAGTTTTTTTAGAGATTTTAATAGGAACTACATACGGATGTATATAGAATTATAGAAATAGTTTAGATTAGAATCTAGATTCACTCATTTTGCTCCTTATGTAGTCTATATTGGAATCTCTAAAAATACTTAAATTTAGGAATAGATTGTGTATAAGACATGGGATGCAGCTAACCTCGACGGCAAACAATAGCATCCCCCATTGTAGCCCTGTGTAAGTACATGGAAAGCCAATGTTAACTACAACAGGGTTAACATCCACCAAAAATAACAAATGATAATAAAACGGCAGCATCTGTAGGGGTATCTTCATTGCGAAAGAGTAGCATGGTAGCAAAGGGACGGATTAAAAAATGGATACAACTGTTAATTGCAACAGGCTTAACAGCATCCTAATTCATGTTTTGTAAGTTTGTAGCCATTGAAATACAACTGTTTTAAAATGGATACAACTGTTAATTGCAACAGGCTTAATGGCCATTGAAACCGGTACTGACAAAAATGCAATTGGCAGAGTTAAACATCACAAGGCAGGTGCTGCCAGAGCAGATAATGGCCCAGTTGTCTATAAAAAGGTAGCGAAAATAGCTAGAACGTGTTAGGCATTTTTACTACAAGATGCTTAAGACATCGACCGTACAAAACATAGCCATTAATTGCAACTGGTATTGGTAAGATTGAACTGGTGAGTTCATACTTGGTAGGTCCTGGGAGGTAGTTGCTGGGGCACTTCATCTTGACTAGAGCCCGCCCAAAGTCAGCGGCGGTGGATGCAAGATCGTCCTTCGGGTCAAAGCATGGATCAGTGCCCCCGACATGTGTACCTACAAGAAGCAAGTAAATTTTAGAAGCCAAACTGCAATTGCACAAATGATGTAAAATACTGTAAGACATGGGATGCAGCTAACCTCGATGGCAAACAATAGCATCGCCCGTGATGGACCTACGTAAGTACATGGATAGGCATGTTAAGTACAACAGGGTTAGCATCCACCAAAAATTGCAAATGGGCAGCATCTCTAGTATATGTTCATTGCGGAGAGTAGCATGGTAGCAAAGTTTGTTGCTGGTATTGGTGAAATCAAACTGAACAGTTAATACTTGAACATCACACAGTGTGCAGTACTGAAATAAACAAGGCACGAACATGCTTAATACATCAACAGTACAGAACATAGCCATTGCAAGTGGTATTGGTAAGATTTAACTGGTCATATCATACATGTTAAGTCCTGAGGGGTAGTCGTTAGGGCACTTCTTCTGGGCCAGAGCCTGAACCATGTCGGCGGTGGCGGAGCCGAGGTGTTCCTCTGGGTCAACACGCACAGCGGCCATCGCGCCAAGGACCGCCATCAGCTCCTCGACCTCCAAGTGATATGTGGTTGGGCTTGCGCGGCGATGCTCTAGAGGTAGGGATGGTGGGGATTTTGAGGCATGAGGATGTTTCACAGGCGCCATTTAAGCAATCAGGCCAAGGCCATGATAGAGGGCAGTGGGTTACCAGACTGGATCCGAGCAAAACGTAGATGTGGTTGAAGCTGTGGTGGCGGCGGCGGCGGTTTGAGCTACCGGTAGGGAGAGTCACGGGGGGGAGTGGCGGGTGGGGGAGATACTGAGGAAATTTGATGGGTGGGGATGTGGTTGGAGGAATAAATTCTGAAATCGTGCGCCTAATGAAAATTTCGCTGCGAAACTTGAAACTTGGTCGGGGGAAACACACAACGGAGAAGAAGCGCGTAAAATACTCATGTGCGAGAAAACAGAAAATTGGCAGTTCCCGTCTCCAAAAAAATGTACATCTTTAGTTGACTTTTTTTGGTCAATGGTATGCCTGGTTTATCAGGAATCATCGCACAGGTAACAGACTTATGGATCATTAACGCAAAAAATGCACATGGGTACGGCATAGAAACCGTGTGTTTGGTGATCTTCTAATGATTAACGCAAAAAAGCGCACACGGTCACACATGCTAATCAACACTCAAAGCCCTCAAAGGATGCTCATTGTATGTTAATACTACAAACTTAAAGTACTACTGGTAATTTGCTCTAATACTACAAACTTAAACTACTTCTCACATGCTGCCATCGAGGCATGCTGGCCAGACGCCGGCGTTCTCCTTCCCGGCCTTGTAGGCGGCAGCCAACCGTGCCTCAATCTCCGCCAAGCTCTCCTCATCATGGCCTTCGGCCTCTTCTTTCTTGCGACGGCGGGGCTCTCTTTTCTTGACTGCTTTCTGCCTTTTCCGATCCTCCTGTGCGTCTTTGGCTGCCTCTAGATCCAGCGCCCATTCGGCCATGGCAGCCTCAAAGTCCGCCCACTTAACTGTGTGGCCGCCAGCGGCGATGAACTCGGCGCGGCGAGATGCTTTCACTTCCTTACCATGTGTGTGGTCGCGGGCGGCAAGGAACGCGGCACCGCGGGATGCCATCGCTTCCTTAGCAGTTAATGTGCGTCGCGGTGCCATGAACGACGCTTGGAGAGAGCTCTGGGACGAAGGGGGCGGGCAGCCGTACAGTGTGGTGGTTTTTAAAAGCTCAACGACAAACTACAAAGGAAATTTGGCTTCCCTTACAAATTTGCTCGTTCATTATCGCACACGGTTCATCTCGGTCGCTTCCGAAAACAGTGTGCTCTGAGGCTATTGTGTGTTGCTTTATGATTGGCCGGAACCCCAGCCACGCGGATCGCATGTGTGCACCGTAGGATGCGCCATGATCGAACAGCAATCCACGTTCCTCACATCGCATCCGTGCTGCTGTAGCTAGATTGGATTTATATGCGCCAAGTGCCTAGAAAATGCACATAATCCCTTAAATATGGTAAATGAGCCTGGAAAAATGCCAAATTTGAACACGGTGATTTGCAGGGTGTATGTTCTTCGTAGAAAAAAACTCCAGGGCAAAGAACAAAGAAAATTTTGATTCCCCTTCAATTTTGGTGATTTCCCTCTCGAAAGCATGGAAATTCCCCGATGATGGTTCAATTTATGAAGGGCGTGCATGACGGCATAAGCCAGACCTTCTCAACTTTTCACCAGTGCATGGTGAGGTCATACCATGGCACCATGCCAGGTGATAACCCACAAGTGTAGGAGATAATTGTAGCCTCTTTCGATAAGTAAGAGTGTCGAACCCAACGAGGAGCTAAAGGTAGAACAAATATTCTCTCAAGTCCTGATGAGGACATCAATACAATTGTTACACCCACAGCCCCTGCTGCTATACATACTGGACCAATTACTAGAGCTCGTGCACGCCAACTAAATTACCAGGTACTTTCGTTTCTTGGTAATGATTCTAATGTTCATGAGAATATGATGCTGCCTAAATTGGATACATTTGTTTTGCTTACAAATGAAGGGCCTAGCTTGGAGAAGGATGAACATTGGAGCAAGAACAAGCATGGAGATGATGGCATGCGCAAGGGAAACAAGAACGGAGTTACAAGTGATGATTTCAGGACTTTGAAGCCACCATAATGGGTGCATGAAGCCTTGGACGAAATATACAAGACGCCACTTCATAAATTTCGTCCCGAGGCTATTTTAGGTGCTGCGTCACCTTATTATTGGGCCAGGCCCATGTAATTTCGAAATACATAAGTATAGGCTATTTTTAGAGT
>NW_021282296.1:12059-18236 GCF_002162155.2 Triticum dicoccoides
GTGCCCATCCTGTCAGTTTGAGCTAAGAAGAGTTTTGAGACACTCGCCATTATAGTGATTTTTCGCAAAAAAAAAACAGCGCAAAAAAAAAGAGCACAAAAAAAAAGAGCGAAAGAAAATATTCAGAGTGTGCTTTTCCCTTGTTTACGTGCCGCGCCGTGATTGTTAGTGTTCTAGGCTCGCGTCTCTAGCACAGTCTAGCCTAGGACCAGCACAGTACCGTCGTTGAGCGTTTATTCAACTTTGCATCTCTGAATTGATTATTGCTGACCCTTTTTGCTACCATATTATAAGCCTTCCCAGCTCCACATACATCTACATCGTACGTTTGACTCTCCCTAGTAATCGCTCTATCCAAGCTTTGAGAGTTTTTGACTACAACGGTTGCCGATCACCGCCTGCTGCTGGGTAAGAACTGGTAAGAATTTGAGATTTGCTTGACGGATTTGTGACACCCACCACCACCACTTGTTCGTAGTCTGTAGGATCATATTCTTGTGTGTTTCTATTGCTGCTAACCATGCCAGGATCACAAGCCGACGAGATTGACTGGGAGAATTTATCGAACAAGGAGCTTCATGATAAGTTTCAGCAAATGATGACTGAACAGGTGCAAGATGTGCTGAACAATTTTGAAGAGGCCATGGAGAAGATCACTGGCTTTGAGAAGACGTTCGAAACAAAGCTCGATAACAAGTTTAATGAATTGCTCGCGCGTCTTCCACCACCACCACCCGCTGCACCTAACGCACCTCTCCAACAACAACAACAACAACAACGACTACCTCCACGTCGCGAAGCAGACCTCCGCCGAGCAAGCCGTGTTCCTCTTGCGTTTGGCCAAACTGTTGGTGCTGCTGTTGATACTTCTGTGGCTCCTGCTGCTGATGCGGAGGAGGATGATTATGTGGGAGATTATGAGGATGAGGTTGATCAAAATCAACACTACGTGCAGCCACCTGTACCACCACCAGCAGGTCGACCTCAGGTATATATTCGTAATGGTAGGCCTGCACCACCACCTCAGGTACGAGATGATGTCCATATTCCTAAACTGAAATTGAATATTCCACCATTTGAGGGTAGATATGTTCCTGATATATATCTTACTTGGGAGTTAGAAACTGAACAACGATTTACATGTTTACAATATCCTGAGGAGAGACGAGTTGCTGCTGCTGTTTGTGCTTTCACTAGTTTTGCATGTGTATGGTGGTTTGAACATTGTAGATTGTATCCTATTCCAACTACTTGGGCTGCTTTGAAAACTGCTATGCGTACGCGTTGGGTTCCACCATATTATCAACGTGAATTGCTTCAAAAATTGCAGCGTTTAAGACAAGGAAAAAATTCTGTAGAAGAATATTATCAGGAATTACAAACTGGCATGATTAGATGTGGTATTGTTGAGGAGAATGAAGCTATGCTTGCACGTTTTCTGGGTGGATTAAATAGAGAGATTCAGACCATTCTAGACTATAAGGAGTATACTAATATCACTCGTTTATTCCATCTTGCTTGTAAAGCTGAACGTGAAGTGCAGGATCGACAAGCATTGGGGCGAACTAACTTTTCTGCAGGCCGACCTTCATCATGGACACCACGTGCATCTTCTACTTCAACTGCACCAGCACCTCCATCCGGTGCTACCTCCAGCCGTGATACAAGAAAACAGGCACAACCACCATTATCTGCCAAGAGCGCACCTGCGGGGCCTGCACAGCGTTCTTCTTCTTCCATGGCATCAACAGGGCACACAAGTGATATTATTTGTCGTCGTTGTAAGGGAGGAGGTCATTATGCGAGAGAATGCAAATCTCCGCGTGTGATGATTGCTACCGCGGATGGTGGATTTGAGTCCGCTAGTGACTATGATGAGGAGACTTTGGCTCTTATTACACGTGAAGAACATGGTGGAGATGATTCTGATCATGAGACGCAATACATGGCTCCTGAAGACGCTGACAGGTATGAATGTTTAGTTGCTCAACGTGTTTTGAGTGTGCAGGTCACACAAGCTGAGCAAAATCAGAGGCACAATTTGTTCCATACCAAGGGAGTTGTGAAGGAACGTTCTGTGCGCGTCATCATAGACGGAGGGAGCTGCAACAACTTGGCTAGCATGGAGATGGTGGAGAAGCTTTCTCTCACCACAAGACCACATCCACATCCTTACTACATCCAATGGTTCAACAACAGCGGCAAGGTTAAGGTAACACGTACTGTTCGTGTGCATTTTAGTATCTCTACATATGCTGATTATGTTGATTGTGATGTGGTACCTATGCAAGCATGTTCCTTATTACTTGGTAGACCATGGCAATTTGATAAAAATTCTGTACACCATGGTAGAAACAATCACTATACTCTTGTTTATAAGGATAAAAATATTACTTTGCTTCCTATGACTCCTGATTCCATTTTGAAAGATGATATTAATAGAGCTAATAAAGCACAACAGGAGAAGAATAAGAGTGAAAATCAGATTGTGGCAAAAGAATTTGAGCAACAAATGAAGCCTAATAATAAACCATCTAGTGTTGCTTCTGAAATTAAATTGAAAAGTGCATGTTTATTTGCCACCAAATCTGATATTGATGAGCTAGATTTCAGCAAATCTGTTTGCTATGCTTTTGTGTGCAAAGAGGCATTATTTTCATTCGAGGACGTGCCTTCCTCTTTGCCTCCTGCTGTCACTAACATTTTGCAGGAGTTCGCTGACGTTTTTCCACAAGACGTGCCACCGGGATTACCGCCTATTCGAGGGATTGAGCATCAGATTGACTTAATTCCCGGTGCTTCACTGCCAAACTGATAGAGGCAAAGGTGTCCCGTCTTTCGATGAGATGATGGATATCGCTTTGGTGGAAGTCGACTTTGACGATCCGACTACGAACGTGCGAGGACGTCGCGCCTTAGCAATCGCTAAACCAACTCCGAGAGGTTATTGACCACGCCGGAGCACGATCAACCTGACCACGAGGGTCTGTTTCCTGCGAGCAAACGAAGAACAAGCAAGAAACTAAGATTGCAATCTGGATATTGCGAATATAAGATGAAAGCTTTATTGATCAAGGTGGGGTTCTGTGACGCCTTTGTCTGGTCGTTGAACACAAACGAAGTACGCGAAGTTGCAGCTATGGCGAACTTTTAATATAAACAAAACCCAAAGTCTAAACGATGCCCTAAGGGCTGTATATATGGAGGAAGAGGGGGGAATTTCGTGGCCCTTGGTGGAGGTGATGAGGACATCAATACAATTGTTACACCCACAGCCCCTGCTGCTATACATACTGGACCAATTACTAGAGCTCGTGCACGCCAACTAAATTACCAGGTACTTTCGTTTCTTGGTAATGATTCTAATGTTCATGAGAATATGATGCTGCCTAAATTGGATACATTTGTTTTGCTTACAAATGAAGGGCCTAGCTTGGAGAAGGATGAACATTGGAGCAAGAACAAGCATGGAGATGATGGCATGCGCAAGGGAAACAAGAACGGAGTTACAAGTGATGATTTCAGGACTTTGAAGCCACCATAATGGGTGCATGAAGCCTTGGACGAAATATACAAGACGCCACTTCATAAATTTCGTCCCGAGGCTATTTTAGGTGCTGCGTCACCTTATTATTGGGCCAGGCCCATGTAATTTCGAAATACATAAGTATAGGCTATTTTTAGAGTCCGTATGTGTGGGGAAACAAGAGATAGGGTTGATTTCGGACCCCTCCACCAAGGGCCACGAAATTCCCCCACTCTTCCTCCATATATACAACCCTTAGGGCATCGTTTAGACTTTGGGTTTTGTTTAGATTAAAAGTTCGCCATAGCTGCAACTTCGCGTACTTCGTTTGTGTTCAACGACCAGACAAAGGCGTCACAGAACCCCACCTTGATCAATAAAGCTTTTCATCTTATATTCGCAATATCCAGATTGCAATCTTAGTTTCTTGCTTGTTCTTCGTTTGCTCGCAGGAAACAGACCCTCGTGGTCAGGTTGATCGTGCTCCGGCGTGGTCAATAACCTCTCGGAGTTGGTTTAGCGATTGCTAAGGCGCGACGTCCTCGCACGTTCGTAGTCGGATCGTCAAAGTCGACTTCCACCAAAGCGAAATCCACCATCTCATCGAAAGACGGGACACCTCCGCCTCTATCAAGTGGTATCAGATTTCCAGGTTGCTTGGTGAGATTTTACAGTTTTTCGTAGTTTAGATCGAGTCTGTTCTTCATACCTATAGTCCACGAAAAAGCCACAAAAAAAATTAGGGTTAGTTCATCATATCCGAACCAATCTGAGCCTTGCATAATCTTTTTAGGGTTTTGCTTTGTTGAATTTGCGGTTGCATCGTCGTGTCTAGTTGCTGGTCTTAGAGTCTAGTCTTTTAGAGTTTCGAGTTCTGGTCATAAGTTGTCACGCCGCCGCCGCACCATCATCATCGCCCCTGCCATCTACCACCACCGCACCGAATCCGTATCCATATACCACCACCAATCCGTGTCCATATACCACCACCGATCCATATCCATATACTACCACCGCTACCACCACCGCTGCCATATACCACCACCATATATCCACCACCAATCCGAGTTCTTTGCTTATTAGGTTTGTTTTTGGGATCCATCTAGATTCCGATTCGTGTTTCCTTGCCGGAGTAGGTCTCGGAAAAAAAAAGAGCGCAAATTTTTTTTCGAAAACACATTTTTCGAAAAAATTTCTGGCTATCCTATTTTTAGGTGTTTCTGAGTGTTTTGAGACAGGTGCCATTATAGGAAGTTTTTTTTGACCCGTTTCCAGTTTTTGGGTCCGGGCAGTCGAAAAAAAAAATTTGGTCGAAAAAATTTCGTGCCCATCCTGTCAGTTTGAGCTAGGAAGAGTTTTGAGACACTCGCCATTATAGTAATTTTTCGCAAAAAAAAAAGCAGCGCAAAAAAAAAGAGCGCATAAAAAAAAGAGCGAAAACAAAAAATTCAGAGTGTGCTTTTCCCTTGTTTACGTGCCGCGCCGTGATTTTGTTAGTGTTCTAGGCTCGCGTCTCTAGCACAGTCTAGCCTAGGACCAGCACAGTATCGTCGTTGAGCGTTTATTCAACTTTGCATCTCTGAATTGATTATTGCTGACCCTTTTTGCTACCATATTATAAGCCTTCCCAGCTCCACATACATCTACGTCGTGCGTTTGACTCTCCCTGGTAATCGCTCTATCCAAGCTTTGAGAGTTTTTGACTACAACGGTTGCCGATCACCGCCTGCTGCTGGGTAAGAACTGGTAAGAATTTGAGATTTGCTTGACGGATTTGTGACACCCACCACCACCACTTGTTCGTAGTCTGTAGGATCATATTCTTGTGTGTTTCTATTGCTGCTAACCATGCCAGGATCACAAGCCGACGAGATTGACTGGGAGAATTTATCGAACAAGGAGCTTCATGATAAGTTTCAGCAAATGATGACTGAACAGGTGCAAGATGTGCTGAACAATTTTGAAGAGGCCATGGAGAAGATCACTGGCTTTGAGAAGACGTTCGAAACAAAGCTCGATAACAAGTTTAATGAATTGCTCGCGCGTCTTCCACCACCACCACCCGTTGCACCTAACGCACCTCTCCAACAACAACAACAACGACTACCTCCACGTCGCGAAGTAGACCTCCGCCGAGCAAGCCGTGTTCCTCTTGCGTTTGGCCAAACTGTTGGTGCTGCTGTTGATACTTCTGTGGCTCCTGCTGCTGATGCGGAGGAGGATGATTATGTGGGAGATTATGAGGATGAGGTTGATCAAAATCAACACTACGTGCAGCCACCTGTACCACCACCAGCAGGTCGACCTCAGGTATATATTCGTAATGGTAGGCCTGCACCACCACCTCAGGTACGAGATGATGTCCATATTCCTAAACTGAAATTGAATATTCCACCATTTGAGGGTAGATATGTTCCTGATATATATCTTACTTGGGAGTTAGAAACTGAACAACGATTTACATGTTTACAATATCCTGAGGAGAGACGAGTTGCTGTTGCCGTTTGTGCTTTCACTAGTTTTGCATGTGTATGGTGGTCTGAACATTGTAGATTATATCCTATTCCAACTACTTGGGCTGCTTTGAAAACTGCTATGCGTACGCGTTGGGTTCCACCATATTATCAACGTGAATTGCTTCAAAAATTGCA